>NC_074676.1:700000-883710 GCF_029448725.1 Salvelinus fontinalis | reverse complement strand
GGGTGAGGGTAGCAAATCTCCCTGTACACCTGGGTCATCAGATCCCTGTGTAACGGTAGCTACCAGGACTGGTTGTAAATCAGGAGCGTGATCTCTGCCAACGACAGCGTCCCTGGTCATCAAGGGGCTCGAAGATGAGTGATAAGCCTGTTACCTCACTCTGCTTATCGGAATGGGGAGTGCTACACATAGTGGAGGAAAAAGCGTAGTGCATCACCCTTCACTATGTACGCGAGGGCTTCCGCCCCTAGTGGTGTGTTATTACCATGTAGGGATGGAGTCTCCAAAAACCCTAATAGAGTTGTCGCTTCTAACAGTCGGAGTCAGTCCGGATAGATACAAAAAGTGGGCTCTCAGAGGCTGTTAATACGCTAGTGTGCACGTGTCATGCTCATGCAACCCAGGGAGCGATAATGCCGAAGGGGGGCAGAGAGTGTGTCCCAGGTAACTGGGAGAACTCGTAATGCGACCGAGGCATATGAGCTTAGTGTTTCTTGCAAAACATGCTTGATCCTTTTAGACTACGCCCTTAGTGAGTGGCAACAGGCATAGGCTATACATGTCACCGAGCAGGGCTTGCATGAGAGAGCAGCTGACGGAATGCCATATGCTGTCAAATGGTGTAGCGAAAAGGAAGAAGTAAACATACTGGTTACCCAGATGTAATCTTAAGAAGTAGAGCAACTATGTGTCTGGTCTGTCTTGGCCCTACTCCAGAGAGGAGGGCTATCAAAAGCTAAAATATTCCCCGAAAAGGGGAGGTAGAGTGGGCAAAGGCCGACTGTGTGACCCAGAGCAGCGTTTAAACGGATAAGGAAAAAAGCATCAGAGCGTTATGGATTCGGGAGTACCAGTTTCCATCAAGAGAACCAAAAAAGATCCCAAAAACCCAGTGAGTTAAGGGAGTTTCATTGTGAGCCCAGAAAACCGGTTCCCATGTTAAGCAAATGAAAACTCAGGGATGACCTGCTCGGGTGACAGGAATCCATCGAGAGAATGGGGAAATATATCAGGTTTATTCCCTGCCTCACTCACCTAGAGTGATGGCACCCCCTGATGGTGCTTCGAAGAGATGCACACGTGATTCTATTCTACTGTGTTCGCTTGTGTGCAATAGACAGAGGTGATTAATTAATGTCGCAAAGCATGGGAATGGGGCCTTGAAGGATGACAAATGGCAACCTGTCATCCTGCTCTGTATGTCAGAAGAGACTGGAGGGAGTAGACGTGCTGAATCTTTTTCCCTGGCTAGAACGTGAGAAGGTGCCAAGGGGAGAGTCCAAGTGAGGATAGCACTTTGGGGTAAAGTGCATTTCCTCGATTTTCCCATGCGAGCAATGTCACGAAAGTGCGCTGCTACACAGAGAATAGTTTTACATTTTTTACACAGACATGCCTCCAGCATAAGGCGGTGAGGGGGAGGAATGGCTCACATTAAAACAGAGAGACCCAGCTAACAATTCCAGGTAGAGAGAATGTTTTTGTAATGTTACCCCTAATGTGCCCCTAACAGCATCATATTACATTTGTTGTTGTTGAAATTATGTGGAAATAACGATTCAGTCAGTTTTTGGCCAGTTGGTTCACGTGTCCAGTTTTCTGAGCGTTAGTAGAATATTCCATCAACATCACGTCAAACATACACAGAAGAACATAGTTGCCATGGTCTCACAATATGAGATATTAATGTTCTAGACACGTTTCATGGGACATTGCAAGAACATTCATGTGTCCAGTTCTCTGAGGGGTATAAGAATATTCCATCAACGTCCCACCAAACATATACAGAACATGGTTGCCATGCTCACAGAATGTAAGATATTTATGTTCTAAACCTATTTAATGGGAACGTTGCAAGAACATTTCTGTGTATCAGTTTTCAGGACGTCGCCTGATGGTCCCAAAGAATCATTCTCCATAAAAACAGTTTTTATTACACATCACGCCTTGTTACTGTTGCCAAACCCATCAAGGCCCTGATCAATTCACAGCACTTTTTGTCTGTTGGCAAGGTGTTCTCAACTTACATATTTCACACACTTTGACATACAGTACATGTTCATTTATATGGTAATTATTATTGAACATGCCCTCACCTGTGATTTGAACCACAACCTCTTAGTTCACAGCATTCAGATATTCCTGCTACGCCACTGTCTGTGTTAGTAGTCACCCTAGCAGAGCTGGTTAGGCTGTTATGTTATCCAGAGCATTGGTGACTCTAACTGTGCTGTCAGAATGTCCTTTCGTAAATTCAGAGTGCTTCGCTCTCGGAGCGTTCAGAGCGCACACTGGACGCTCTGGCCGATGAGTAGGGTTGATCCGAACGTTTTGACCTCACAACGGCAGACAAGCACCGAAGCAAACTGGCTAACATTGGCTAGCTTGCTAGCTACTTCCAGACACATAATGAGAGAACACTCCACTCTGACCATTTTACTCGCCCTAGCAGAGCTGGTTAGTCTGTTTTCATGTTATCCAGAGCATTGGTGACTAACTTGAATTACCCTTTTTTTGCCGACGTTTACTGACACCGGCCATATTCAACGTGTTGAGCGTGAGTAAATTCATCAGTTATTCTGCGCTCTGGCACACTCAGGCGAGAGTCTTTTGTTAAGACATGTAGCTAGCTAGGTAAACAATGAATCATAATCCCAACTCATGACGTTACTACCCTGCATGAATCTGCAGGTAGTCAACCAACCAGGTTCAATGTTAGCTAGCTATTATTTGCTGTTCTTGTCTCTTACTTTTTGGGGGATTTTCTTAAGGGCTTGTAAGTAAGCATTTCACCGATCCCAAACTGTTGTATTCGGCGCATGTGACAAATGCAATTTGATTAGGCTATAATTAGTCAAGCAAATGGCTCTGAGATAATAATAATAAGATCATACACAGCCAGCCAGCAGCTAGAAAGCTAATAGTACACCTCATTTCAAGTTAAAAAGACTTTGTCAAAATTAGAAATGTGTGGTAGCTAGCTAACATTAGGCTATAACGTAAGCTAACCCCATTCTGTACAAATGTGCGCAACCGTGACAATTAATGGGACTGTAGCGACTGTGTTGAGAACTACGTTTCTATTCAAGCATTGATTGACATTGTAATGACTCTATAGAATTGGAGAAATGTTGAAAAAATTGACCTTTCCGACGCTGTACGTTACATTGTGACGTGTCATGGGTAACATACAGCACGCATAAAGCAACTAATTCTGTCTCACAGCCTCTCTCCTCCAGGTGTAGCACTTCTCTCACCGTTCAAAAACAAGAAAGGGACAGGGTAAGGGGGGATACCTAGTCATTTTTTGCGTCATCACTGCAGGCTGTCTTGACTCTCAAAAGCTACTGTTTACTTCTGAAGATCACTTTAGCACCGCGCTAAAAACCTGATTCAAATTCGACACAAACCTTCAAACAGGTATGTAATGACACATTATATAAACTCTTTATAATGTTTTATTTACATTTTTAGAAGCGATAAGGTGGTAAGTTGGACAGATCGAGTGAAAAAAGCCATTTCCCCACACGACATCTCTCCTTCTCACTATCACGCAATAGGTTTAGGAGCTCATTTCCTTCTTGAATCATGCAGAGATGGGCATCATGAGGGCCTCATCATTGATTTTGTTGGAAAGGGGAGAAATTGTGCTTTACAATGGTATTGACATTACGGTTGATCTGGAAGTTTTACGTTTTTTGGGCACTAAAATAAGGTCAATTGTACGGACCAGCGTGATGTACAGAAGTGAGTTAGTTTATGTTAACTAGTCAAGCAAATGGCTCTGCGAAACAAATATAATCATGCAAGTAACGTGAGCGAGCCAGCTAACGGTACACTTTAACTTGAAATGAAACCACTTTCTGTCAAAATTAGAAACGTGTAATATCTGAAAATGTAGCTAGCTAGACTATTTACCCGTGTACATCATGGATGGACGCGTCTCCTGTCGGATGCCATGGTTGCCCTTAGTTTGTAGATATAATCCGGAGACAGGTGTTTTCTCCACCTCCTTAGCTATCATAACCGAATTCCACTGACTTCAAAACTCGGGTCCTCCAGAAAGTGGAGAGCATACACATAACGTTAGCTAGCGAGCCAGACAGCTTACGTTAGCTAGCTAAAAGTACACTTTAACTTAACATTAGACTTATGCAGTTTTTACTAAGCAATACATTTAAAAAAAAGCTGCATTAGACAGGATTACCTAGACATACTGACCAGCTCAAATAGACAGAAGCGTGCTATATGGCAGACCAAACCTTATCTCTCGAGATTTCCAGCCCACTCATTATCTCCGCCAATCATGGCAAGTGGGAAGGTTGCCCCCTTTTTCTGTCTTTTTCTGTGGCTAAACCAACTGGGCTTGTAATTTAACCATTTTATTTGTATTTACAGATGACATACAAGTTTGTTTTTAAGGCACATGAAAGTTCACGTTTGAGAAGGCATTTCTGCCAAAAAATGCATTTTGAAAGAAAAATGTTTAAGTTCAAATGGTTTTCCTGTAAAGTAGTGACCAGCGACATACATATTCCTGAAACGGGTCACATATAATCTCTGACATAAATTACTGCAGTTTAAAACCATGTTAAGCTCTTGTGAAGGCTGTTTGAATTCTGGCAAAGAGTATGTTCATTTATCTCAGTATGTCTACAGATTTGCTTGTACATGTTGATACTGGAGACTGTTATCAGAACAAATTGTGTAACCTAGCATTTATAGTGGCTATGAAACTGGTTATCCTCCCACAATAAATGGAAGAAATGCCAAGTTATGTATCACTAGATTTGATTTATTATAAGATTAAGGGTATACTGTGCAACTTTCATAAGGTCTGGATGCCTTATATGTAATACTATACGACAAAAGGAGTCTGTATTGAAAACATGCCCATGTCAAGAGCGATACCTATTTAGTCAATCCCTAGCTGCTGGGCTGCTCAGTCCTAGCCCTGGGGGTCTGCCATCCTGTGGGTTGTCACTTTGGCCTTACACACCTGAAACCAATAATGAATGTTTAAGTTAGATCCTAAAGCTGAGTGAGGTGTGTTGGGTTGGGGCACTGCACTGCAACCCTTGGGGCAGGACAGGGTGAACCAGCTATATTGTATGCAAGTAAAAATAGCTCTCCATTACGACGAAAATGTGTACTTGTTGGGGGTACTTGAGGACCGGAGCTGAGAAACACTGACCTAGAGCTATCCCTTATTGGGACAGTGATTAAGGTGTTTGTCATTGGTGCTGTGCCCTGGGTTTGAGACCCGCTAGGGGAGTCACCCTACTCTCATATTCTTAGCAGTACAGTGCCTTGCAAAATCATTCATCCCTCTTGCCGTTTTTCCTATTTTGTTGCATTACAACCTGTAATTTGGATTTCCTGTAATGGACGTACACAAAATAGTCCAAATTGGTGTAGTGAAGTGAAAAACATAACTTGTTTCAAAAAATTTAAAAGTAATGCATGCATATGTATTCCCCCCCTTTGCTATGGTGCAACCAATTACCTTCAGAAGTCACATAATTAGTTAAATATAGTCTACCTGTGTGCAATCTATCACTTGATCTGTCACATGATCTCAGTATACATACACCTGTTCTGAAAATCCCCAGAGTCTCCAACACCACTAATCAAGGGGCACCACCAAGCAAGCGACACCATGAATACCAAGGAGCTCTCCAAAACAGGTCAGGTACAAAGTTGTGGAGAAGTACAGATCATCACTCTCCTTCTTGGTCAAAAAGCCCTTACACAGCCTGGAGGTGTGTTGGGTCATTGTCTTGTTGAAAACAAATGATAGTCCCACTAAGCGCAAACCAGATGGGATGGCGTATTGCTGCAGAATGCTGTTGTAGCCATGCTGGTTAAGTGTGCCTTAAATTCTAAATAAATCACTGACAGTGTCACCAGCAAAGCACCCCTACACCATCCCACCTGTTCCTTCATACTTCACGGTGGGAACCACACATGATGAGATCATCCGTTCACCTACTCTGCATCTCACAAAGACACGGCAGTTGGAACCAAAAATATCCAACTGCTCGTGTTTCTTTGCCCAAGCAAGTCTCTTCTTATTATTGGTGTCCTTTAGTAGTGATTTCTTTGCAGCAATTCACGCAGTCTCCTCTGAACAGTTAATGTTGAGATGCCTGTTACTTAAACTCTGTGAAGCATTTATTTATGCTGCAATCTGAGGTGCAGTTAACTCTAATTAATGTATCCCCTGCAGCAGAGGTAACTCTAGGTCTTCCTTTCCTGTGGCGGTCCACATGAGAGCCAGTTTCATCATAACTCTTGATGGTTTTTGCGACATTCTTGAAATGTTGTGTAGTGACTGACCTTCATGTCTTAAAGTAATGATGGACTGTCGTTTCTCTTTGCTTATTTGAGCTGTTCTTGCCATAATATGGACTTGGTCTTTAACCAAAAATGGCTATCTTCTATATACCACCCCTACCTTGTCACAACATAACTGATTGATTCAAACTCAATAAGAAGGAAATAAATTACACAAAGGCACACCCGTTAATTGAAATGCATTCCAGGTGACTACCTTGTGAAGCTGGTTGAGAGAATGCCAAGAGTGTGTAAAGCTGTCATCAAGGCAAAGGGTGACTACTTCGAAGAATCTCAAATATAAAATATATTTTTAATTGTTTAACACTTTTTTTGGTTACTCCATGGGTGGTTTGTACCAACATGCATTAACTCTTAAACTGGCTTAAATCAAGGTTTATCTATTAATCTTGTTGCACCAAATGTTAAACCTAGTTTAAATGAATCCTACTCAAATTAAATCCTTCCTCTAATCTAAGTTTAGTTTTCACTTTAAAGCCTTGATTCATTTTCAGCCTGTTGCTCAATGAATGTAAAACAATATATACACTTAGATTGGAGATTAATTCCAAACTGCAACCTGAGGTGGTTTAACTGATAAAATGGCAGCATATCTACTCTGGAGAGACAAAAATGACAGAGGTCCTCAGAGAACAGGTTGGATAATGATGAGTTTTCTAGGAGATACCACTTCTGTACGTGGACTCGGTAATGCAACTGGAAAGAAAGTTTGGACCAATCATTGAGCATGGGGGTGATATGGCAACGCGGCTGTATCCCCACTACTTCAGCTCTTGGTGACCCTACAGTTCTACGCAACTAGATGTTTCCAGATGGTGGATGGGGATCTTTTTGTTCTCAACAAGTCAACCGTCTGCAGGATTGTAGTCAGTGTCCAGTGCTATTGTCAGTCTGAAGAATCAGTACCTCAGGTTCAAGCCTACAGAGGAAACAGTAGCTGGATTTTACAGGAGAGCTAGATTCCCAGGTGTACTAGGGGCAATAGACTGTACACACAGCCCTATTCCCAACCCTGGTGGTGAGAATGGAGAACTATTCCGTAATTGGAAAGGTTACTGCTCCATCAATGTGCAGGCTGTCTGTGATGACAAAGGTCAGCTCACCAACATCATAGCTAGATGGCCAAGATCTAACCATGACAGCAGAATCTTTGACAATAGTCGTCTGTGTGCAACGCTGGAAAGTGGAGCATATGAAGGCCACCTACTAGGTGACAATGGATATGCCTGTCGTGGGTAACTTATGACTCCCCTTTTAAACCCCCAGACACTTGAAGTGAGAGAATACAACACCACTGATATCATGGCAAGAGGTCTCAGAGAGGGAGTGTGGGAAAAAAAGATTGCCCCTGCCTAAAGGAGGGGCTCCGCACGAAGATGGACATTACACTGACAATCATTATTGCAGTGGTGGTTCTGTATAACTTTGGCAAGGGACAAGGAGACAAGCTACCTGAGGAGGCTGAGGAGGACCTACCTGAGGAGAATGAAGAAGATGGCCAGGTGCAACATGCTAATGGGAATGCTGTGAGGAGATTCTTGATTGAGAACCAAAACATCAATATGAGCTTGGTTCATGTCAGTTCTGGGACGTTTGCTTGTCCTGTCTGGTGTTTTTGCTGCTGGTGCAAGATTCAGGCACTGCTGTTTCTCCACGGCACAGGATGTCAGCTCAACTAAAGGAAAGAAGATTAACTCATTATTAGTAGGCTATTTACATGCCCATTTTGTACAACAATTGAATTGGAGCTTATGATATGCCCAGCCTTGGTATGAATGATGATGTTATGTAACATGCTGTAACGGGCCTGATAACGGTAACATTGTAGTGAAGTAGCATTAACCTGTCTAGGATGAGCGTGCCGCTAGCGGCACTCCCCCCCCCCCCCCCCCACTGAAAAACCAGTGCCGCGAAATTCAAAAAAAATATATTTTTTAAATATTTAACTTTCACACATTAAAGTCCAATACAGCTAATGAAAGACACAGATCTTGTGAATCCAGTCAACATGTCCGATTTTTAAAATGTTTTACAGAGAAGACACAATATGTAAAGATGTACATCTATTACCTAAAAACACATTAGCATAATCCACCATCTTTTATTTGTCCACCAACACCAGTAGCTATCACCAATTCGGCTAAACTAAGATATTTATAGCCCCTAACCAACAAAAAAACTCATCAGATGACAGTCTGATAACATATTTATGGTATGGGATAGGTTTTGTTAGAAAAAAGTGCATATTTCAGGTAGATGGCATAGGTTACAATTGCACCCACCGTCACAAATGGACTAGAATAATTACAATGAGCAACGTGTTTACCTAACTACTAATCATCAAACATTTCGTAAAAATACACAGCATACACTAATCGAAAGACACAGATCCTGTGAATACAGACAATATTTCAGATTTTCTAAGTGTCTTACAGCGAAAACACAATAAATCGTTATATTAGCATAGCACATAGCACATAGCAGCCCAGCATTGATTCTAGCCAAAGTGAGCGATAAAAGTCAACATCGCCAAAATATATTCATTTTTTCACTAACCTTCTCAGAATTCTTCCGATGACACTCCTGTAACATCATATTACACAATCCATATAGAGTTTGATCGAAAATGTTTATATTTAGCCACCAAAATCATGGTTAGACAATGTGAAATGTAGCTCAGCTGGTCAGAAAATGTCCTTGCGCCACTTAGACAGTGATCTACTCTTATACATAAATACTCATAAACGTGACTAAAAAATATAGGGTGGACAGGGATTGATAGACAATTTAATTCTTAATACAATTGCGGAATTACATTTTTTAAATTATCCTTACTTTTCAATACAGTTTGCGCCAAGCGAAGCTACGTCAAAAAACATGGCGTCCTAAGCCACTAACATTTTTCGACAGAAACACGATTTATCATAATAAAAATGTCCTACTTTGAGCTGTTCTTCCATCAGTATCTTGGGCAAAGGATCCTTTCTTGGGAGTAATTGTCTTTTGGTGGAAAGCTGTCCTCTTGCCATGTGGAAATGCCAACTGCGTTCGGGATGAACTGAAAAGCGTGCCCAGCTATTCACAGCGTTTCAAAAATAAATGTCCCAAAATCGCACTAAACGGATATAAATTGCTATAAAACGCTTTAAATTAACTACCTTATGATGTTTTTAACTCCTATAACGAGTAAAAAGATGACCGGAGAAATATAACAGGCTAAACTAACGCTTGGAACAGGAGCGGGTCGGTGTCCTCCACGCGCGTTACGCACCAAGAAAAGACTTGCTAGCTACAGGGTTTTTTAATTTATAGTGCCTGTGAACGCGCAATCGACCCCATTGAAATCGTAATCACGTAAAGGCATCCAGGGGAAGACGTAAGCAGTGTCCGTATAGTCATAGCAATAACAGTGCCCTTTTAACTGACTCCAGAACAGTGGCCAACATTTCTGAAATCTGACTCCATGTCAGGGAAATTGCTGTAGAATGGGCTCTGTTCCACTTAGAGACAAAATTTCAACTCCTATAGAAACTATAGACTGTTTTCTATCCAATAATAATAATAATATGCATATTGTACGATCAAGGATTTTGTGGGAAGCCGTTTCAAAAATTACACGATTAGCATAAATAGTCACAACAGCGCCCCCATCCTCAACAGGTTAACATTAGTTTTAACGTGCATTTTAGGTCATTGATATTTACCAGTTACTTACTAAATATTGGTGGGTTGAGTTGTCCGTCGTCATCGTAGGGGTTAAGGAGAGGGGCAAACTGCTGGGGAATCATCTCGCAATCTCTGGGAGAGAGGATCAATTCCCTTGGATGGAGGCTCCCCTCCGGTCTGAAGTAGCCCCCGCCTCTCCTCTACCACATTCTTTTTGGCTTTCGCTTTTACGTTTTTCCAGCACGCCTTCATCTGATTTGGGTGCCTATTCTCTTTAATCCGTGTCGATCCATTAAATCAGTTGCATAAAATGGCCCAGGTGTCTTCCTTCTTTTTGACAGTCGTGTTGTCTGTCTTTTTATCCTCTAGTACGTTACTAAATTCCTCCATCAGCTCCGACAAGAGGTGGAGAACTTGGAACTTCTTTGACGTGCCATGATCAGGTGGCTAGAGGACAAATAATAAATGCCTAAATAAATAATGAAAATAATACATATTTTATACTAGCTATCTTGGTTTATAAACTAGCTAGCTACAGTAGCTAACGAATGAGCTATCTTTCTAGTACTGGCAAATAATATTGTATTTCAAATCAGCCAACCCATGAGAACCTTTCACGATGGAGTTGCTGTAGTTCTAACGTTACTTTATCAAGAAACAGCAACTTTGTGGCCTCATTTGTCAAGTAGGCAAGCTACTTCGTTTCAACTCACGAAATACCTTATAAATTGGTGTAACATGTCACTAATCATAGTTTACAACTATTAATCATAGATTTACTGATCCAGATTTAAAATTAAGTGGTGCAACATCTGATTAATTATAAACCTAGATTAGCTCTAATCCTAGATTAATTGAATCCATGTTGGTGAAACCCACCCCATATGTGTAATTTAATAGTTTTGATGTCTTCACCATTATTCTACAATGTAGAAAATAGTCAAATTAAGAAAAACCCTTGAATGAGTAGGCAGGTCCAAACTTTTGACTGGTAGTGTATACAAGAGACAAAGCCTGGCAAGCCTTGGCTCTTGCTAAAAATGTAAGAAAGGTGACATTGTTACTCTTCTTAAACGTTTCCTTGTGGAAATGCTCCCATTGTTACTTGGTGTGGAGCAGGGGGGGTTGCAGGGAAACAGGAACTGAGGCTGCGGCAGGGTAAGCAGGTCCGGAGCGGAACCCAAGGAAGTAGTAGAGTGGGGGTACAGAGCTAGGAAGCATGGAATGACGAGACCAGAGTCAGAGCGGACGGAACTGTAGTGGAGAGAAACGCAGAGTTAGGCTAGGGAAAACAAGCACCACAGGATAACAAGATCTATGCAGGGACAAACTGCTTGAAAGGCAGACTGACTGCACAAAGGCTATGATCTGGCAGTGTGGAAGTGGCAGGGCTGAGTATTTGTAGAGGTCTAGATTATGGAACAGGTTGCACACCTGTCTCCACTCATACAATAAGATACACCCACACAGAGCGAGAGGGAGGGAGCACTGGGGGAGTGGCGGCAGGTTTGGGAGACACAGGAAGAGTAGCTGGTGTGGAAGGGGCAGATGTAACACCCATTTCTATTAATTAATTGAGGAGAAAGAGAACACCATTTTAGTCAAATGCAAACTCTGCAAAGGCAGCATTAATCTCTTGGTCCATAAACACCACATCATACCTGACAAAGAATTTGGAGGTTGTGCACAAAGGCTGGTAGACAACGTTCCAAAAATATGTGAAAGAGGAGAAATCTACACACATTATGATAAAAATATGTGAGAGGAGAAATCTACACACATTATGATAAAAAGTGTTCTAACAAAATTTCCCTAAAAACAATCAAAATGTCTGTTACATGCAATTCAAAATAGCAATAATGACACTAACATTAAACATTAAGAAAACCTGGTCTTTCCATTACATAGACTGACCAGGTGAATCCAAGTGAAAGCCATAATTCCTTATTGATGTCACCTGTTAAATCCACTTAGGTCAGTGTCGGGGAGACAGGTTAAAGAAGGATTTTTAGGCCTTGAAACAAGAGAGACATGGATTTTTTCTGTATGGAATTTAGAGCGTGAACGGACATGACAAAATACTGAAGTGCCTTTGAACTGGGTATGGTAGTAGGTGCCAGGTGCATGCTGCTTGGGTTTTTATGCTCAACAGTTTCAAGTGTGTATCAATAATGGTCCACCACCCAAAGGACATTCAGCCAACTAGACACAACTGTGGGAAGCATTGGAGTCAACATGGGCCAGTATCCCAGTGGAACGCTTTCGACACCTTGTAGAGTCCATGCATTGACAAATTGAGGCTGTTCTGCGGAGCAAAAGGGGTGCGACTAAATATTAGGAAGGTGTTCCTAATGTTTTTTACAGTGTATATTGCCAATAATTTGAGAGTAGGGTGCCACCAGCACCAATGATGAATGCCCTAACCACTGTGCCAATGTGTCACGTTCCTGACCGGTTTTCTGTTATTTTGTATGTGTTTGACGGTCAGGGCGTGAGTTTGGGTGGGTAGTCTATGTTATGTGTTTCTATGTTGGTTAAAGGGTGACCTGATATGGCTCTCAATTAGAGGCAGGTGGTTTTCATTTCCTCTGATTGAGAGCCATATTAAGGTAGGTGTTTTCACACTGTTTGTTTGTGTGTGGTTGTCTCCTGTGTCAGTGTATGTTACGCCACACGGGACTGTTTCGGTTTTGTTTGTTTGTTCGTTTTATGTAGTCAGTTTTCCTGTTCATGCGTTCTTCGTGTTTCATGTAAGTTCGTCGTCCAGGTCTGTCTACGTCGTTTGTTGTTTTGTAATTATTCAAGTGTTCGTCGTGTTTACTGTTTTGTTTATTAAAAATCATGTCTTATCACAACGCTGCATTTTGGTCTAATCCTTGCTACTCCTCTTCGGATGAGGAGAAGGAGGAAGCCCGTTACAGAACCACCCACCATAATACGACCAAGCGGCGTGGGGGAGTGCAACAAAGTAACCAGGACTCGTGGACATGGGAGGATGTATTGGACGGCAAGGGTTGCTACACATGGGAAGAGATCCGAGCTGGGAGAGATCGCCTCCCATGGGAACAGCTGGAGGCGATAAGGAGAGCAGAGGCAACCGGAGAGAGGAACCGGAGTTATGAGGGTACGCGACTAGCAAGGAAGCCTGTGAGTAAACCCCAAAAATTTCTTGGGGGGAGGCTAAGAGGTAGTGGGCCAAGGGCAGGTAGGAGACCTGCGCCCACTTCCCAGGCTAACCGTGGAGAGCTGGAGTACGGGCAGACACCGTGTTACGCAGTAGAGCGCACGGTGTCTTCTGTACGTGTTCATAGCCCGGTGCGGGTTATTCCACCTCCCCGCACTGGGAGGGCTAGATTGAGTATTGAGCCGGATGTCATGAAGCCGGCCCTACATATCTGGCCACCAGTACGTCTCCTTGGGCCGGCTTACATGGCACCAGCTTTACGCATGGTGTCCCCGGTTCGCCTACATAGCCCGTGTGGGTTTTTCCACCTCCCCGCACTGGTCAGGCGACGGGGAGCATACAACCAGGTAAGGTTGGGCAGGCTCAGTGCTCAAGGGAGCCAGTACGCCTGCACGGTCCGGTATTTCCAGCGCCACCTTCCCGCCCCAGCCTAGTACCACCAGCGCCTACACTACGCACCAGGCTTCCAGTGTGTTTCCAGAGCCCTGTTCCTCCTCCACGCACTCTCCCTATGGTGCGTGTCTCCAGCCCAGTGCCTCCAGTTCCGGCACCACGCAATAAGCCACCTGTGCGTCTCCAGAGCCCTGTACGCACTGTTCCTTCTCCCCGCACTCGCCCTGAGGTGCGTGCCCTTAGCCCGGTACCACCAGTGCCGGTACCACGCACCAGGCCTATAGTGCGCTTCGAAAGGTCAGTGTGCCCTGTCCCTGCTCCCCGCACTAGCCTGAAGGTGCGTGTCCTAAGCCCGGTGCCTCCAGTTCTGGCACCACGCACCAGGCCTACAGTGCGCCTTCCCGGCCAGAGCCATCCATCTGCCCAGTGCCATCTGAGCCATCCGTCTCCCCAGCGCCATCTGAGCCATCCGTCTCCCCAGCGCCATCTTAGCCATCCGTCTCCCCAGCGCCATCTGAGCTATCCGTCTGCCCAGCGCCATCTGAGCCATCCGTCTGCCCAGTGCCGGCTGAGCCATCCGTCTGTCCCGAGCCATTAGAGCCGCCCGTCTGTCCCGAGCCGTCAGAGCCGTTAGTCAGTCAGGAGCCGCTAGAGCCATTCGTCAGTCAGGATCTGCCAGAGCCGCCAACCAGACAGGATCTGCCAGAGCCGCCAACCAGACAGGATCTGCCAGAGCCGCCAACCAGACAGGATCTGCCAGAGCCGCCAACCAGACAGGATCTGCCAGAGCCGCCAACCAGACAGGATCTGCCAGAGCCGTCAGCGAGCCATGAGCGTCCAGAGCCGTCAGCCAGCCATGAGCGTCCAGAGCCGTCAGCCAGCCATGAGCGTCCAGAGCCGTCAGCCAGCCATGAGCGTCCAGAGCCGTCAGCCAGCCATGAGCGTCCAGAGCCGTCAGCCAGCCATGAGCGTCCAGAGCCGTCAGCCAGCCATGAGCGTCCAGAGCCGTCAGCCAGCCATGAGCGTCCAGAGCCGTCAGCCAGCCATGACCAGCCAGAGCCGTCAGCCAGCCATGACCAGCCAGAGCCGTCAGCCAGCCATGACCAGCCAGAGCCGTCAGCCAGCCATGACCAGCCAGAGCCGTCAGCCAGCCATGACCAGCCAGAGCCGTCAGCCAGCCATGACCAGCCAGAGCCGTCAGCCAGCCATGAACAGCCAGAGCCGTCAGCCAGCCATGACCAGCTGTCTCTCTGTCTGGAGCTGCCCTTCAGTCCGGAGTTGCCCTTCTATCCTGAGCTACCTCTCTATCCTGACCTACCTCTCTATTCTGACCTACCTCTCTGTTCTGAGCTACCTCTCTGTTCTGAGCTACCTTATCCCGGTGCTGCCCCTTATATCGACGGTACCCTTTAAATTAAGTGGGTGGAATAGGAGGGTGGTCATTCAGAGGGGAATACGGAAGCTGGGATTGACTATGGTGGGGTGGGGACCTCGCCCAGAGCCTGAGCCACCACCGTGGTCAGACGCCCACCCAGTCCCTCCCCTAGACTTTTGGTGGTGCGTTCGGAGTACGCACCTTGAGGGGGGGGGTTATGTCACGTTCCTGACCGGTTTTCTGTTATTTTGTATGTGTTTGACGGTCAGGGCGTGAGTTTGGGTGGGTAGTCTATGTAATGTGTTTCTATGTTGGTTAAAGGGTGACCTGATATGGCTCTCAATTAGAGGCAGGTGATTTTCATTTCCTCTGAGAGCCATATTAAGGTAGGTGTTTTCACACTGTTTGTTTGTGTGTGGTTGTCTCCTGTGTCAGTGTATGTTACGCCACACGGGACTGTTTCGGTTTTGTTTGTTTGTTCGTTTTATGTAGTCAGTTTTCCTGTTCATGCGTTCTTCGTGTGTCATGTAAGTTCGTCGTCCAGGTCTGTCTACGTCGTTTGTTGTTTTGTAATTATTCAAGTGTTCGTCGTGTTTTCTGTTTTGTTTATTAAAAATCATGTCTTATCACAACGCTGCATTTTGGTCTAATCCTTGCTACTCCTCTTCGGATGAGGAGAAGGAGGAAGTCCGTTACACAATGAGGGATAACACTAAGGCATGTGATTATTGGGACACTATAGTTAGGCCCTGTCCAGAAGAAACTCTAACCCGAGACACTTATCTAATTTCAGCAAAAAAATAAATGTCCCTTTTTCAGGACAATTCGTAAAAATCCAAATAACTTCACAGATCTTCATTGTAAAGGGTTTAAACACTGTTTCCCATGCTTGTTCAATGAACCATAGACAATTAATGAACATGCACCTGTGGAACGGTCGTTAAGACACTAACAGCTACAGATGGTAGGCAATTAAGGTCACAGTTATGCAAACCTTTCTACTGGGGCCTTTCTGAGGCCTTTCTACTGACTCTGAAAAACACCAAAAGAAAGATGTCCAGTTTCCCTGCTCATCTGCGTGAACGTGCCTTAGGCATACTGCAAGGAGGCATGAGAACTGCAGAAGTGGCCAGGGCAATAAATTGCAATATCCGTACTGTGAGATGCCTAAGACAGCACTACAGAAACACAGGACGGAGAGCTGATCGTCCTCGCAGTGGCTGACCACGTGTAACAACAGCTGCACAGGATCGGTACATCTAAACATCACACCTGCGGGACAGGTACAGGATGGCAACAACAACTGCTTGAGTTACACCAGGAACGCACAATGCCTCCATCAGTGCTCAAACTGTCTGTAATAGGCTGAGAGAGGCTGGACTAAGGGCTTGTAGGCCTGTTGTAAGGCAGGTCCTCACCAGACATCACCAGCAACAACGTCGCCTATGGGCACAAACCCATCTTCGCTGGACTAGACAGGACTGGCAAAAAGTGCTCTTCACTGACGAGTCACGGTTTTGTCTCACCAGGGTTGATGGTCGGATTCACGTTTATCGTCGAAGGAATGAGCAGTACACCGAGGCCTGTACTCTGGAGTGGGATCGATTTGGAGGTGAAGGTTCCGTCATGGCCTGGGGCTGTGTGTCACAGCATCATCGGACTGAGCTTGTTGTCATTGCAGGCAATCTCAACGCTGTGCGTTACAGGGAAGACATCCTCCTCCCTCATGTGGTACCATTCCTACATGAACCTCCAGCATGACAATGCCACCACCCATAATGCTCATTCTGTGCGTGATTTCCTGCAAGACAGGAATGCCAGTGTTCTGCCATGGCCAGCGAGAGCCTTTGATCTTAACCTTTCACGGGTCTCTACCTCAGGTCCGGGAGCACCCCCCACCCCCCCACACTGATTAGCATCGCTAGCATAGCGTCACAATTAAATAGTAGCATCTAAATATCATTAAATCACAAGTCCAAGACACCTAATGAAAGATACAGATCCTGTGAATAAAGCCACCATTTCAGATTTTTAAAATGTTTTACAGGGAAGACAAAATATGTAAATCTATTTGCTAACCACGTTAGCAAAAGACACCATTTTTTTTTGTCCACCATTTTTTCTCAACACCAGTAGCTATCACCAATTCGGCTAAACTAAGAAATTGATAGCCACTAACCAAGAAAAAACCTCATCAGATGACAGTCTGATAACATATTTATGGAATAGGATAGGTTTTGTTAGAAAAATGTGCATATTTCAGGTATAAATCATAGTTTACAATTGCACCCACCATCACAACTCGACTAGAAAAAATACAGAGCAACGTGTATTACCTAATTACTAATCATAAAACATTTCTTAAAAATACACAGCTCACAGCAATGGAAAGACACAGATCTTGTGAATTCAGACAACATTTCAGATTTTCTAAGTGTCTTACAGCGAAAACACAATAAATCGTTATATTAGCATACCACATGTGCAAACATTACCAGAGCATTGATTCTAGCCAAAGAGAGCGATAACGTAATCATCGCCAAAATATATTAATTTTTTCACTAACCTTCTCAGAATTCTTCAGATGACAAACAAACAGATATTGGTTACTAACAATGATAGGGAAGGTCACCTAGTGGGCTAAACCGATATGACGGCTTGGTGGACAAAGGGAAGGGGGTGTGGACTGAGAAAGAGCCCGAAGACAAAATGAATTCATTACACAGTCTATAAATATATAAATTGAAATGCTAATCCTTCGCACATGAACGGCCGCTCCTTCGAGAATAATTGCAAGTACATATTTACGGTGTAGGTCACTGTTGTCTTCTCTGTTCGAATCCGGTCCGTCTGCTGGAGAGTTCATCCGAGTCTCTCTCTCTCTTTCTGTTTCCTTGAAGAACAAAGTATCTGTGTTTAGAATGGATACTTCAGAGTACCATTCAGAAATGTTCTCATAGAATACAGTCGTGGCCAAAAGTTTTGAGAATGACACAAATATTAATCTTCACAAAGTCTGCTGCCTCAGTTTGTATGATGGCAATTTGCTATGAAGAGTGATCAGATGAATTGCAATTAATTGCAAAGTCCCTCTTTGCCATGCAAATTAACTGAATCCCCCAAAAACATTTCCACTGCATTTCAGCCCTGCCACAAAAGAACCAGCTGACATCATGTCAGTGATGACGAGGACAAGGCTGGAGATCACTCTGTCATGCTGATTGAGTTTGAATAACAGACTGGAAGCTTCAAAAGGAGGGTGGCGCTTGGAATCATTGTTCTTCCTCTGTCAACCATGGTTACCTGCAAGGAAACACATGCCGTCATCATTGCTTTGCACAAAAAGGGCTTCACAGGCAAGGATATTGCTGCCAGTATGATTGCGCCTAAATCAACCATTTATCGGATCATCAAGAACTTCAAGGAGAGCGGTTCAATTGTTGTGAAGAAGGCTTCAGGGCGCCAAAGAAAGTCCAGCATGTGCCAGGACCGTCTCCTAAAGTTGATTCAGCTGCGGGATCGGTGCACCACCAGTACAGAGCTTGCTCAGGAATGGTAGCAGGCAGGTGTGAGTGCATCTGCACGCACAGTGAGGCAAAGACTTTTGGAGGATGGCCTGGTGTCAAGAAAGGCAGCAAAGAAGCCACTTCTCTCCAGGAAAAACATCAGGGACAGACTGATATTCTGCAAAAGGTACAGGGATTGGACTGCTGAGGACTGGGGTAAAGTCATTTTCTCTGAATCCCCTTTCTGATTGTTTGGGGCATCCGGAAAAAAGATTGTCCGGAGAAGACAAGGTGAGTGCTACCATCAGTCCTGTGTCATGCCAACAGTAAAGCATCCTGAGACCATTCATGTGTGGGGTTGCATCTCAGCCAAGGGAGTGGACTCACTCACAATTTTGCCATAAGAACACAGCAATGAATAAAGAATGGTACCAACACATCCTCCATTAGCAACTTCTCCCAACCATCCAGGAACAGTTTGGTGACGAACAATGCCTTTTCCAGCATGATGGAGCACCTTGGCAAAAGTGATAACTAAGTGGCTCAGGGAACAAAACATTGATATTTTGGGTCCATGGCCAGGAAACTCCCCAGACCTTAATCCCATTGAGAACTTGTGGTCAGTCCTAAAGAGGCGGGTGGACAAACAAAAACCCACAAATTCTGACAAACTCCAAGCATTGATTATGCAAGAATGGGCTGCCATATGTCAGGATGTGGCCCAGAAGTTAATTGACAGCATGCCAGGGCGGATTGCAGAGGTCTTGAAAAAGAAGGGTCAACACTGCAAAACTCTTTGCA
This sequence comes from Salvelinus fontinalis, assembly GCF_029448725.1. Taxonomy (NCBI): domain Eukaryota; kingdom Metazoa; phylum Chordata; class Actinopteri; order Salmoniformes; family Salmonidae; genus Salvelinus; species Salvelinus fontinalis. The sequence goes on along the minus strand of NC_074676.1, from coordinate 864,428 downwards.
TCAACTTCATGTTATTGTCAATAAAAGTCTGACACATATGAAATGCTTCTAATTATACTTCAGTATTCCATAGTACCATCATTCTCAAAACTTTTGGTCACGACTGTACATGTAGGCAGGGCTAAAGTGAAAATGCATAGATAGATAATAAACAGAGAGTAGCAGCAGTGTAAAAACAACCCGGGGGGTTCAATGTAAATAGTCCGGTGGCCATTTTATTAATTATTCAGCAGTCTTATGGCTTGGGGATAGAAGCTGATAAGCAGCCTTTTGGATCTAGACTTGACGCTCCGGTACCGCTTGCCGTGCTTTAGCAGAGAGAACAGTCTATGATTTGGGTGACTGGAGCCTTTGACAATTTTTTAGGGCCTTCCTTTGACACCATCTAGTATAGAGGTCCTGGATGGCAGGAAGCATGGTGGTGTACTCGGCCGTAGGCACTACCCTCTGTAGTGCCTTGTGTTCGGAGGCCAAGCAGTTGCCATACCAGGCAGTGGTGCAAGCAGTCAGGATGCTCTCGATGGTGCAGCTGTAGAACCTTTTGAGAATCTGGGGACCCATGCCAAATCTTTTCAGTCTCCTGAGGGGGAATAGGCGTTGTCGTGGCCTCTTCACGACACTATTGGTGTGTTTGGACCATCATAGTTTGTTGGTGATATGGACACCAAGGAACTTGAAGCTCTCAACCTGCTCCACTACAGCCCTGTCGATGTGAATGGGGGCGTGTATGGCCCTGCTTTTCCTGTAGTCCACGATCAGCTATGTTGAGTAAGACATTGTTGTCCATGTACCAGACTGCCAGGTCTCTGACCTCCTCACTATAGGCTGTGTGGTATCCCAAGAGGTCTACCCCGGGGGATGATAATAGAGGGGAGGTACGTGAGGCGACGTTGGCTCCCTCTGCTGGGAATACGGGAGCTGGGCACCCCGACACAGACAGTTAACTTTTCACGCCTCTCTACCCCGGATCCGGGAGCACCCCCCCCCCCCCCCCCCCCCCCCCCCACACTGATTAGCATCGCTAGCATAGCGTCACAATTATATAGTAGCATCTAAATATCATTAAATCACACCATTTCAGATTTTTTAAATGTTTTACAGGGAAGACACAATATGTAAATCTATTAGCTAAACACGTTAGCAAAAATCACAATTTTTCTTTGTCCACCATTTTCTCTCAACACCAGTAGCTATCACCAATTCGTCGAAACTAAGATATTGATAGCCACTAACCAAGAAAAAAGCTCATCAGATGACAGTCTGATAACATATTTATGGTATAGGATAGGTTTTGTTAGAAAAATGTGCATATTTCAGGTAGATGTCATAGTTTACAATTGCACCCACCGTCACAAATGGACTAGAATAATTACAATGAGCAACGTGTTTACCTAACTACTAATCATCAAACATTTCGTAAAAATACACAGCATACACTAATCGAAAGACACAGATCCTGTGAATACGGACAATATTTCAGATTGTCTAAGTGTCTTACAGCGAAAACACAATAAATCGTTATATTAGTATAGCACATGTGCAAACATTACACCAGCATTGATTCTAGCCAAAGAGAGCGATAACGTAAACATCGCCAAAATATATTCATTTTTTCACTAACCTTCTCAGAATTCTTCAGATGACACTCCTGTAACATCACATTACAACATACATATACAGTTTGTTCGAAAATGTGCATATTTAGCCACCAAAATCATGGTTAGACAATGAGAAAAGTAGCCCAGCTGGTCAGAAAATGTCCTGCGCCACATTAGACAGTGATCTAGTCGTATACATAAATACTCATAAACGTGACTAAAAAATATAGGGTGGACAGCGATTGATAGACAATTTAATTCTTAATACAATCGCGGATTTACATTTTTTTAAATTATCCTTACTTTTCAATACAGTTTGCGCCAAGCGAAGCTATGTCAAAAAGATGGCGTCCTAAGCGACTAACATTTTTCGACAGAAACACGATTTATCATAATAAATTGTTCCTACTTTGAGCTGTTCTTCCATCAGAATCTTGGTCAAAGAATCCTTTCTTGGGTCTAATCGTCTTTTGGTCGAAAGCTGTCCTCTTGCCATGTAGAAATGCACATTGCGTTCGGCATGAACTGGAACGGTGCCCAGAGATTCACAGTGTCTCAGAAATAAATGTCCCAAAATCGCACTAAACGGATATAAATTGCTATAAAACGCTTTAAATTAACTACCTTATGATGTTTTTAACCTGTTGAGGCTGGGGGCGCTGTTGTCACTATTTATGCTAATCGTGTAATTTTTGAAACGGCTTCCCACAAAATTCTTGATCGTACAATATGCATATTATTATTATTATTGGATAGAAAACAGTCTATAGTTTCTATAGGAGTTGAAATTTTGTCTCTAAGTGGAACAGAACCCATTCTACAGCAATTTCCCTGACATGGAGTCAGATTTCAGAAATGTTGGCCCCTGATCTGGAGTCAGTTAAAAGGCCACAGTTATTGCTATGAGTATACGGACACTGCTTACGTCTTCCCCTGGATGCCTTTACGTGATGACGCTTTGAATGGTATCGATTGCCCAATCACAGCCCCTATAAAACAAAAACACGTGTAGGTAGGAACTCTTTTCTAGGTGCGTCAGGCGCGCGGAGGACACCGACCTACTGTTTTTCCAAGCATTAGTGTAGCCAGTTATATTTCTCCGGTCATGTTTCTACTCGTTATAGGAGTTAACCTGTCTAGGATGAGGGTGCCGCTAGCGGCACTCCCCCCCCACCCCCACTGAAAAGGCAGAGCCGCGAAATTCAAAAAAATTTTTTTTTTTAAATATTTAACTTTCACACATTAAAGTCCAATACAGCTAATGAAAGACACAGATCTTGTGAATCCAGCCAACATGTCCGATTTTTAAAATGTTTTACAGGGAAGACACAATATGTAAAGATGTAAATCTATTACCTAAAAACACATTAGCATAATCCACCATCTTTTATTTGTCCACCAACACCAGTAGCTATCACCAATTCGGCTAAACTAAGATATTTATAGCCCCTAACCAAGAAAAAAACTCATCAGATGACAGTCTGATAACATATTTATGGTATGGGATAGGTTTTGTTAGAAAAATGTGCATATTTCAGGTAGATGGCATAGGTTACAATTGCACCCACCGTCACAAATGGACTAGAATAACTACATAGAGCAACGTGTTTACCTACTTACTAATCATCAAACATTTCGTAAAAATACACAGCATACACTAATCGAAAGACACAGATCCTGTGAATACAGACAATATTTCAGATTTTCTAAGTGTCTTACAGCGAAAACACAATAAATCGTTATATTAGCATAGCACATAGCACATAGCAGCCCAGCATTGATTCTAGCCAAAGTGAGCGATAACGTCAACATCGCCAAAATATATTAATTTTTTCACTAACCTTCTCAGAATTCTTCAGATGACACTCCTGTAACATCATATTACACAATCCATATAGAGTTTGATCGAAAATGTGCATATTTAGCCACCAAAATCATGGTTAGACAATGTGAAATGTAGCCCAGCTGGTGAGAAAATGTCCGTGCGCCATTTTAGACAGTGATCTACTCTTATACATAAATACTCATAAACGTGACTAAAAAATATAGAGTGGACAGGGATTGATAGACAATTTAATTCTTAATACAATCGCGGAATTACATTTTTAAAATTATCCTTACTTTTCAATACAGTTTGCGCCAAGCGAAGCTACGTCAAAAAACATGGCGTCCTAAGCCACTAACATTTTTCGACAGAAACACGATTTATCATAATAAAAATGTCTTACTTTGAGCTGTTCTTCCATCAGTATCTTGGGCAAAGGATCCTTTCTTGGGTCTAATCGTCTTTTGGTGGAAAGCTGTCCTCTTGCCATGTGGAAATGCCAACTGCGTTCGGGATGAACTGGAAGCGTGCCCAGCCATTCACAGCGTTTCAGAAATAAATGTCCCAAAATCGCACTAAACGGATATAAATTGCTATAAAACGCTTTAAATTAACTACCTTATGATGTTTTTAACTCCTATAACGAGTAGAAACATGACCAGAGTAATATTACTCCCTCCACATATATATATATATATGTCATGGCTCCTGAGTGGCGCAGCAGTTTAAGGAACTGCATCTCGGTGCAAGAGGCTTTACTACAGTCCCTGATTTGAATTCAGGCTGTATCACATCAGACTGTGATTGGGAGTGACATAGGGCAGCGCACAATTGGCCCAGTGTCATCCGGGTTTGGCCGGGGTAGGCCTTCATTGTAAATAAGAATTTGTTCTTACCTGACTTGCCTAGTTAAATAAAGGTTCAATTTAAAAAACAACTGGCGGCAAGCGCAGCGCAATCAATAGGAGGTGAAGAGTGACTGGTGCTGAAAATATAGCTAACTTGTTTTGCAAGTGTTGCACACCAAGAGGTGGAGAAAACCTACACCAGTCGAGCAATTCATTTCAACAATAATCTTTATTTTCATTTGACTTTACAAACACCAAGAGGGCTTAATTGGAGTCTATTTCTTCGGAGCCTAGACCTATATAAAATAACTTAACTGGCTGAGGTGTAGGCCGACTTACAATTGAAACCGGTCAAAAATGTAGCATCATACATAAAACAATCATTTAAAGAAAATAAGTCTGCACGTTCGAACTAAAACAACATAACTAATCATTAAAAGCGCACATTTGTACATCAGAAACTCTAAAAGTAATGGAAAGGTATAAACATTGTGTGTGACATAAACAATGTAAACACTCAAAACAACAGAAGAGTATTTCTTCAGCAACATCTTTATGCTTTCGTTAATAAAATAAAATAACGGGAAAAAAGACATTCAAATGCAGATGTTTATATAAACAACATTTTAGTCGCACTTCCACCCAGCTACACGACCACAGGTAAAACCTTGCTGAGATGATCACTGTATTTGTTGCATTGTCAATTTTCTCTAGCCAACACATCTTGATGGCCTTGACCAGTTCATATTTGCTTGTCGGCTTGGCAGAGTTACGGATGAATGTTTTCAGTTGATGCCAAACAAGTTTGATCGGGTTTAAATCAGGAGACCTACATGTAGAGATGAAAAAAATATGTTTAGATATACTGTAGGCCTGCCGAAGGTGGTGTGGGTGTTTTATTTATTTAACCACATAAAGGTCTACTTACTCTGCTCACGTCTTGACCCAGTTAATTTGCAATGCAAACCCGAGGGGCAGTGTGTTTTGGGTCATTGTCTGCATTTGGAGAAGAAAAAAATACAGGTACAATAATAGAAATATGCAAATATGTGTGTAAAATGGGTCGATACTACAGAACAGTACAAAACAAGCGAACACACATGGTTAATGTTCTGATAATTAAAAAAAAAATGATATACAGTTGAAGTCAGAAGTTTACATACACCTTAGCCAAATACATTTAAACTCAGTTTTTCACAATTCCTGACATTTAATCCTGGTTAATAATCCCTGTCTTAGGTCAGTTAGGAACACCACTTTATTTTAAGAATGTGAAATGTCAGAATAATAGTAGAGAGAATGATTTATTTCAGCTTTTATTTCTTTCTCCACTTCAAGTGCAGGGGGCGCAATCCAAAATATATTTTTTTGAAATATTTAACTTTCATACATTAAAACTTCTTGAGAATACAGGGGGTGCTGTTTCGCATTAGCATAATTGCCTCTACAGATTAAACTGCCTCTTATTCAATTATTGCTGTTACTATATGCATATAACCATATACCATTGGATAGAAAACAAGCTATGGTTTCTAAAACCGTTCCAATTTCGTCTCTGAGTGAAACACAGGTCATTTCACAGCACTTTCCCTGAGCCAGAAGAAGATTGCAAGATGTGTATGCTCGCTTCAACGCTCTGCCTATATATGGTCATGCCACCTATGACCCGAAACACACTTCATTCTTCTTCCTCTGGGTGTCAGGAAGTTGTCAGAGGAGAAATTTTTTGTTTATCTTGTACTGACGTGAAATAAGACCTATTTCTTTAGCGTGACCGACAACTTCCGGTTTTCTGAGACGCGCGTTTTAGAGGTGCCATTGTCTTTTGTTATGCTGACGTTACGGATGAAAACTATCTCCGTCTCGAAGTTTGTTTGATACATGTGAACATATCACCGTAATGTATGTTTTTTCAATATAGTTTAATCAGATTATTAGAATTTTTTTGGGAGTTTTGCCGTGTTCCGTTCTTTGAGTTTTTTAACTTTGGACAGGGACCGTGCCAGTCGACCAGTACCCAGGCTAAATGAAGAGGGGAAGTTGCCATTGTGAATGGATTGAACGACTCATCAGGACTAAGGACACCTTGATCAACATTCTGATGAAAGATCAGCAATAGTAAGACCCAATTTACGATGTTATTTCATATATCTGTCGTGCATGTGAACTGGTCGGGCGCGTCCAGCTGGTTCTGGCTGGCCTGGTTATGCTAATTTAGCGCTACATTTTGTTTTCGCTATAAAACATTTAAAAAATCTGAAATATTGTTTGGATTCACCAGATGTTGGGCTTTCAATGTCTGTACGCTGTGTAATTTTTCTGAAATGTTTTAAGACAAGTAATTAGTTATATAACGTTGGTCTCTGTAATTGTTCTAGCTGCATCAGCACTATATCAGATTGCAGCTGCAATGTAGAACTGTGATTTATACCTGAAAAATGCACATAAAAAAAAAAAAAACTATGCTATACCATAAATATGTTATCAGACTGTCATCTTATGAATTTGTTTGTTGGTTAGTGGCTATCAATATCTTAGTTTAGCCGAATTGGTGATAGCACCTGATGGAGTAAGAAACTGTTGGAGTAAGAAAATGGTGTCTTTTGCTAACGTGTTTAGCTAATAGATTTACATATTGTGTCTTCCCTGTAAAACATTTAAAAAATCTGAAATGGTGGTTTTATTCACAAGATCTGTGTCTTTCATTGGGTGTCTTGGACTTGTGATTTAATGATATTTAGATGCTACTATTTAATTGTGACGCTATGCTAGCGATGCTAATCAGTGTGGGGGGGTGGGGGGTGCTCCCGGATCCGGGTTAGGTACTCTGTAGAGGTTAACAAGTCCAATACAGCAAATGAAAGGTACACATCTTGTGAATCCAGCCAACATGTCCGATTTTTAAAATGTTTTCCAGCGGAAACAGCACGTATATTTATGTTAGCTCACCACCAAATACAAAAAGGACAGACATTTTTCACAGCACAGGTAGCATGCACAAAGCCAACCTAACTAACCAAGAACCAACCAAACTAACCAACAAACAACTTCATCAGATGACAGTCTTATAACATGTTATTCAATAAATATATGTTTTGTTCGAAAAATGTGCATATTTCAGGTATAAATCATAGTTTACATTGCAGCTACAATCAGAAATTGCACCGAAAGCAGACATAATAATTACAGACACCAACGTCAAATACCTAAATACTCATCATAAAACATTTCTGAAAAATACATAGTTTACAGCAAATGAAAGACAAGCATCTTGTGAATCCAGCCAATATTTCCGATTTATTAAGTGTTTTACAGCGAAAACACAATATAGCGTTATATTAGCTTACCACAAAAGCCAGGAACACAAGCCATTCCCCAGTAGCAAAAGTTAGCGATCGTAACAAACCAGCAAAAGATATATAATTTTTGACAAACCTTGATAAGCTTCATCAGATGACAGTCCTATAACATCAGGTTATACACACTTATGTTTTGTTCGAAAATGTGCATATTTAGAGCTGAAATCAGTGGTTATACATTGTGCTAACGTAGCATCTTTTTCCCACAACGTCCGGATATTTTTCTGACACTTTTTCTGACCAAATAACTATTCATAAACATAACTAAAAAATACATGTTGTATAGGAAATGATAGATACACTAGTTCTTAATGCAATCGCAGTGTTAGAATTCTAAAAATAACTTCATTACGATATGCAGTTTACGTTATGGCGAGAGAGTACCCAACACCTGGCCGCAAACGACTAGTTCACATGTACGACAGATATATGAAATAACATCATAAAATGGGTCCTACTTTTGCTGATCTTCCATCAGAATGTTGTACAAGGGGTCCTTTGTCCAGTACAATCGTTGTTTGGTTTTAGAACGGCCTTTTTCCCTCTCGATTTAGCAAGCACACTTGCCAAGTGGCGCGAATCTCTCCATGTCAACAAACGGAAGAGAACGGAACACGGCAAAACTCCCGAAAAAATTTCAATAATCTGATTCAACTATATTGAATAAACATGCTTTATGATGATATTGTCACATGCATCAAATAAAATCAAAGCCGGAGATATTAGTCGTCCATAACGACAGCTTATCAGAAGGCAAATCCAGGTCCCTTGACGCGCTCTCCAGAAAACAGGAAACTGGTGACACGTCATACAAAGAGCATTTATTCGAGCCCAGATCAAGTTACACACTCCATTTCTTCTCTCACTTCTTGTCGACATCTAGTGAAAGACGTATGAAGTGCATCTAAACGAATAAATATCAAGGACTTTAATAGGCAGGCCCTAGAAGAGAGCATCGATTTCAGATTTTCCACTTCCTGTCAGGAAGTTTGCTGCAAAAGGAGTTCTGTTTTACTCACAGATATAAATCAAACACGTTTAGAAACTAGAGTGTTTTCTATCCGATAGTAATAATAATATGCATATTGTACGAGCAAGAATTGAGTACGAGGCCATTTGAAATGGGCACCTTTTATCCGGCTACTCAATACTGCCCCTGCAGCCCAAACAGGTTAAGAACAAATTCTTATTTACAAGGACAGCCTACTCCTTCCTCGTGCCCTGCTGGGATTCTTTAGCTAAATAGCCCAGTACTCTACAGCCGACCGTTACGTTGTACAGCACCATATTTTCCATTCCATCCTAATGGGAACCGAGGGTTTTTCAATTTTCTTGGAATAGAAAACACATAATATTAATCAAAAGTTTGGACACACCTACTCATTCCAGGATTTTTCTTTATTTTAACTTTTTTTTATTTTCTACATTGTAGAATAATAGTGAAGACATCACAACTTTGAAATAACACCGGTCTCCCACGTGTCCCGCTTTCTGTAGTACAGACATGGCCTGCTCTCCCTTATGTAAGGAATTAGGCACTTTCCCATGTTTACTACAGTATGTATTGTAGACTGCACAGTAGCCTAATAAACAAATAAACACATTTCGTTAATAAAAATGCTCTTTCAAAATGCAGATGCTGTTTAAGTAATGGATCTAAACGAATTACTATGGGAATAAATATCACTGATTTACAGAAATATTGGAACAAAGTTGTCTTAATGATGGCAAACAATTTAGAATCCGCCAATCCTGTAACCTACTCCCGAGTGCCATATTTTTCATTCCATCCTAACGGGAACCCTGAGGGTTTTGTTTTTCTCTGAATAGAAACACCATAATATTAATCAAATTAATCCCATAGACTATGTTATTACAAAAAAAGTTTTAAATTCTCTGGTAATACCAATACAGAACGCTATCAAATGCTTCTAAAAGATGCCCTCTGGTGGTCAAACTAGCAGTAACAGAAAAAATGGCATGCCATGTCGCAGTATGACACAGCTTTTAAAGGAGGAACCACAATGTTTATGTATGTAGCTAGTGAGATAAGCTGTAGCATTTGCCATTTCTTTCAAAAGGAGACAACTCCTTTTGAAAGAAATTAGATTTTTTAAATTCTGACAAAGAGTAGCTGCTGCCCAACCTTGTAGCCATTGAGAACCCTGAATCTGAGGACTCCTTGTCCACTGACAAAGTTCCAGGTCCCTTTGAAGATGCTGGTGGTGAGACCGACAGTGGATGAAGTGCAGGGGGCTCTGTGGTAGCTGGAAGGCAGCCAGCCCTTTCACCCATCTTGGCCCTGTTGTTTGCTTTGATGAGTCACTGTCTGGAGTGCAATGCCCCATGCAATTTCCATCTGCGGCAGAGTGCTTCAAGTTGTTTATGACAGAAGAGATGGTGGGAGACATAGTAGAGGAGACCAACCGTTATGCCTTGGAGCTACAGGAGAAGAGAGCCAGGAGTGAGGGGGAAACTCGCTAAATGGGTGACAACCACATAGTGGGATAGTAAGAAGAACTCCCAAAGAGAATACTGGGGCACAGACCCTATGTTTGCAACTCCCTTCTTTCCCACCCTCTTTTCCCAAGACTGCTTTCTAGTTCTGCTGTGATGCCTGCATTTCGTCAACAATAATACTGCCATCTTAAGTGACCCATTATACTAAATAAGACATTTCTTACCAGCCTGACATCAGCATTTGGTCAGGTCTTTGTGCCATACAAGGACCTATGCATTGATGAATCCCTGATGTTATGGAAAGGTAGGCTGGCGTTCCGTCAATATATTTCCTCCAAAAGGCACAGGTTTGGGGTCAAGTCCTTTGTCATGTGCGGCGTGAAGACATGATTTGTCCAGGACATTATAGTTTACACAGGGTCCACCACTGACATCCAACATTATGAGGGGCTTGGGGTGTCCGGGTTCATGGTGATGACCATGTTGGCTCCTCATCTCAGCATGGGACACACTTTGTATGTGGACAATTGGTACAGCAGTCCCACACTCTTCCAGCATCTGCTCTCCAACAGCACAGGGGCCTGTGGCACATTCAGGTTGAACAGGAAGGGGATGCCGGCATTCGGATGCAGGAAGATGCAGAGAGGGGAAAGGGAGTTCAAGGAGAACGGTCAACAGCTAGCAGTAAAGTGGTATGAGAAACGAGACGTCCATGTCCTCTCCACTGTCCGTACAGCAACCATGTCGGCCTCAGGGAAGGTGGATCACTTGATGGGAGAGAAAAAAATCCAACCAGACTGTGTGCTTGACTTGAACCTCGAAATGGGGGCAGTGGATAAGGCGGACATGATAAACAGCTTTGTGGAATGCACAATGATGAGCTACAGCAAAACGGCAGAACACAACATACAGAAACTTATAACGTAGTAATGCACTTTGATAGAAAACACAGCCTGGATTTGAACCAGGGTGTCTGTAGTGACGTCTCTAGAACAGAGACACTGTGCCTTAGACCGCTGGGCCACTTGGGAGTCATAAGGCCAGGGTAGAATCAAAATACAAAACAAGCTAATACTTTTCTGACGCAATTAGCATTGTTTTACAGAGATAATAGAATAATGTAGCTAGCTACAAAAGCACGATTGAATTTAACACCATAAAGGATATGAAATGAGTAACGATACCTCGCGTGTCTGCGGGTATATGGAATATACATACATTTATTATGATTCATACATACAGTGAGCTACAGTAGGAATGACATAACACGACATACAGAAACTATTATAACGTAACAAGGCACTTACTTCCATAGAAACGCACACATTTCCAAAGTTATTATTAGTAATGTAAACAACAATGTCTGCGATGCGGGCAACAGATGGAAAATGTGAACACATATGTTCTGACGGGAGATGCAAATGTCTGCAGACTTGAACTGCACAAACAATTGGGAAGTGCTTGGGTCAGATATGTCCCCCCCAAAAATTCACGCAAAAGTAAAAAGGACTACTTTTATGTGAATGAATGAGGAGGCGGAACACACCTCAATTCAAACTGTTCTTTGAAAATCATCTGAAATTGACAAATTGAAAACAGCCTAAAAATGAAAACAGGTTTGAGGGCAGCGCAGATTAAATGTGCTGGTCCGTAACAATCACATTCTGGAATGGAGAGAACATTCTAACATCACGTGTATAAAAAAACTCACGCTGGGGCGACCGTTACGAGATAATTGGAACTCAAGTATGAAAAGGTTAAACATCATATAAAACACTCTAAATATGTATGACAGGTAGCCTAACAAGGACCAAAAATGATTTATTGTGGCTATATTATTCGCCTATTATTTCAAGGTTATAGCCTACAAAGAAATACATTGTGAAGCATTTTCGAGTGCAACACACTAGCATTTAAAACAACATCTTGCTGTATTAAATAATTTGTCTAAAAATTGTGCATATACTGTAGGCTGTGACTTACTTAGAATTAAATAACTTATTAGTCTACAGTGCCTTTGAATTCACTTTTAGAAACATGAGTTTGGCCAGAGTCTGTGGCTTCAGGCTCATGCCTGGAGAGCAGGCCAGCAGCGGAGAATACCCTCTCTGCTCTTGCAGAGCCACTGGGGATGCTAAACTCTTGGCAGGCTGGGCAGGGGTGCAGAGTTGTTTTTAAAATATTCTACAGGAATGCCTCTAGGGTTTTAGACAAAATAACGCTATCAAAATGGAAAGCTCATTGAAAGAGGTAATATGTCAGGCCTATTAGGCCAGAATCAATAATAGCCTATTGTATAGATAATAGAACAACAATGTATACATTTTTTAAGAGATCAGATTGTTCATAAATACTCTGCTACAATGACACAGTTAGCTAACTATCTATCTTGGTCCTTTCCATTAGCATGTGCACATAGTTCATCATCATGCTTTCGTGATACCTGTCTTTTCAGATTCCACAATGATTCTTTAGTTGTGGACGCTACATCACTGCCCTCCCTCTCTTGCTCTTGGTCCTCCTTATCTTTGTAAGTCACCTTGATTTTGCACATGTGTGTTTTATCAGTTTCCTTATGAAAACATTTTGCGAACTCCATGACAGTAGCTAAAGCAAGGGGCTATAGCTGCACACGGGTAGACTACAAATGCATGCTGGGGCGCTACTGGAGCAAGCGAGAAGGCAGACGCTCCAGCCTTTAGGAAACTAGTTCTGAGATCCAGTAAAATTCTGATCATATAGTTCTGATAAATGGGCAACCTCTGCTCCCTACTGATTGATCTGACAAAGCTCCAACCGCCTCAGATCTCAAAGCGCCATTTAGACAGCATGTCACGATCCAACTTACTGTATCCCTCCTCTGACTCCTTCACATCTTCCCCCGCACCCAGCCGCTGAGAAATGTGTCTTTATTTACAGCGGACAGAGTTCTTTGGATAATGTCACAACTAAATTCATTACGGTGGGAATCTTGTGGTTTTTAAAAGGGTTGGCTCATCCTGCTCTTATCTTCATGTCTGGCTACTAATCAGTCACATCCCACTTAGCCTATTGCTCTTTTCCTCCTGCATGCTCAGGGTCTTTGCCTAGTCGCAGGGAGGCCACTGCTGTTGCACCAGACAGTGGTGGCTAATGAATGGAAGTTTCAAAAGGGACTACTGAGCCTCTAGAGACCATCTGTGTTTGATACTGTTCCATTCATTCCATTCCAGCCATCCTCCCTTCAACTGGTGACAGACAGACATCCCCACCCTTCCTTGGATCTTCAAGTGCCCTGTGAGTAGAAAGGAGGATTCGCATTGACACGTCTGAAGAGGCCCGTTCTTACTGTGAAGAACACGCTTGACCTGCTTCAGACAGCTGTCACAATATTAGACTGCAGACATAAAACCCAAGGCCAGGGAATATAGTGGAAGGGAAAACGTCACAAATGGCACCCTATTCCCTATATAGTGCACTACTTTTGACCAGGGCCCTCCAGTGCACTACACTATCTAGAGAATAGGGTGCCATTTTGGATGCAACCTTAGTGAACAGATTCTGCACTCATCTAAATGCTATTATCGAACTACGTAGTTACCGTCAGTATCCACAAATACATTTATAATATGCGTTTGATTGAATTAATATGCTATGAAACTCAGTTATATTTATTACCCAGGATTAGCCTTAATTTCCCTTGGGTGGCAGCCTTTTGTTGGGATCACACTCATCGCATGCAATGACACGCGCAAGCTAATTCACTTCAAGCTGCAGTCTATGAAAACATGTCAAACCTATGGATAAGTAATTACGGCTCTGGTGGAATTCCCTGGCGTAACCTTTTCACTTGTGATATCTCTAATGGTCGTCCCAGCACGATATCAGAATGAGCTCACTGTTCCAAAATGTGATTGTTACACAACAGGAAAGTTAACCAGCGCTAATTATAGGCTATATTTCAATTTCTTATTATTTTCTAAGAAGTTTTATTTTCTAACAACAATTTGAAATGAGGTGTGTTCTGCTTCCTCATTAATTCACATAGACGTAGCCCATTTTACTGTTGCGGACAATTTATGCTTGATGCTTTACTGAACAGGACTAACTTCTCTCTTACATGGGAGCCCAAGCACCTCCCCAGTCTTTCCCCAGATCAAATATGCATACATTTACACAGTCTAGCACAAACTTCCCCCCCTGGCACATCTTCTGGCTCGCGCTCGCATTGCCTTCATTGTTGTTTTCCTTACAAATAATAACTTTGGACATGTGTGCATTCCAATCAAAGTAAGTGCCTTATTTTCTGTATATCGTGTTGTCGTTCTGCTGTAGGATACTGTATGTTTCAATGCCAGTCAAAAGTTTGGAAACACCGACTCAATCAAGGGTTTTTCTTTATTTTTTACTATTTTCTACATTGTAGAATAATAGTGATGACATCAAAACTATGAAATAACACATGGAATCATGTAGTAACCAAATAAGTGTTAAACAAATCAAAATAGATTTTAGATTTTAGATTCTTCAAAGTAGCTATCCCTTGCCTTGATGACAGCTTTGCACACTCTTGGCATTCTCTCAACCAGCTCCACTTGGAATGCTTTTCCAACAGTCTTGAAGGAGTTCCCACATATGCTGGGCACTGTTGGCTGCTTTTCCTTCACTCTGCAGTCCAACTCATCCCAAACCATCTCAATTGGGTTGAGGTTGGGTGATTGTGGAGGCCAGGTCATCTGATGCAGCGCTCCATCACTCTCCTTCTTGGTAAAATAGAACTTACACAGCCTGGAATTGTGTTTGGTCATTGTCCTGTTGAAAAACGAATTATAGACCCAATGAGTGCAAACCAGATGGGATGGCATATCGCTGCATAATGCTTTAGTAGCCATGCTGGTTTAGTGTGCCTTGAATTCTAAATAAATCACTGATAGTGTCACCAGCAAAGCACCCCCACACCATCACACCTCCTCCTCCATGCTTCATGGTGGGAACCACACATGCAGAGATCATCCGTTCACCTACTCTTCGTCTCACAAAGACACTGCGGTTGGAACCAAAAATCTCCAGTTTGGACTCATCAGACCAAAGAACAGATTTCCACCGGTCTAATGTCGATTGCTCGTGTTTCTTGGCTCAAGCAAGTCTCTTCTTATTATTGGGACCTTTGCAGCAATTGAACCATGAAGGCCTGATTCATGCAGTCTCCTCTGAACAGTTGATGTTGAGATGTGTCTGTTTCTTGAACTCTGAAGCATTTATTTGGGCTGCAATTTCTGAGGTGCAGTTAACTCGAATTAACTTATCGTCTGCAGCAGAGGTAACTCTGGCTCTTCCTTTCCTGTGGCGGTCCTCATGGGAGCCAGTTCCATCATAGCGCTTGATGATTGTTACGACTGCACTTGAAGAAACTTTCAAATGATGGATTGTTGTTTCTCTTTACTTATTTGAGCTGTTATTGCCATAATATTGACGTTATCTTCTGGATACCACCCCTAACATGTCACAACACAACTGTTCGGCTCAAACGCATTAATTGTTGTATTCTACATTGTTGCATTGTTAGTAAGCATTAGTACATCTGTTCTTCACAAAGCATGTGACAATAAAAATGTAATTTGACATATGTAGTTGGCTCTTCACCAAGTATTCACACTGTAAAAGGGAATGGGGAAACTAATGAGTACACCCCCGCCTCTCTTTTTGTGGGTGACCACTCTAAATCTCCCATACAATAACTTTGTCTTGTTCTTGGCAAAGTGCCTTTGATTAAGACCGCATTGGCCACTCTAGTATTCATGAACATGTTTACGTTAACCCATAAGAATCTAAGCCGGGGGAATGGGGGAGGGGGTTCTACTAAGCCAAATTGAATTTTTTAAGAAGGTCATACCAAGGATCATTTTGCTATTTGATTTTGATAACCCTTGAAGTATCACAATACTCATTTTGGGGGGCCTCTCATTTTGGGGGGGCCTTACTTCTGTTAGCTCATACAAAGCATTGAATAACAGATACACTACATGGAACCACAGATCATCCCCCCCAAAAAAATCTAAAGGAAGTTTGTTCTGAATTGTCTGTCCCATACCTGATAGATATTAGAAAGATCAGGAAACATTTTACTTTTTTTACATGTACTTTACCCTTATTTTTGGAACTTAACGCTCTCCATATACTGTACTGTATACTTGGGGGAAAAATCCAGCTGGTACCGGGGGACGTTAAGATGAAGCTTGTAAGGCCTGTGGGCATCCTAGAGAAAAACAACGAACATGTATTTGTTTGTGAGAGTCATATTAGTCTCTAGCCCAAAATGTTTGACTGTTACAGACAGAGGTTGGCAGATCAGCTGTACCCACTTCAGACAAGTCCCAAGACGTAGAGAAAAACGGACAGGTCATAACAGTTTGTAGGCCAAACCGTTTGGACAGTACAGACGATTTTGTGAGAAGACCAATTTTCGGGATGTCCAATGGTCTGACAAACACCTCTCTAGCTCTGTCACCTTTCACCTCTGATGAAGAAGTGCAACATCCTGTAGGCGGATGCGGTGGATTGAGATGCATCCAATGCCAAATATATATATATTTTTTTTTTAATTATTATGCTAATTTGATTTCCGCGGGGCGTGGACATCAACCTTAGGGATTTTAAAAGGCATTTACCTGGTTGTAATCTGGGAATCTGATGGTCTTTTTCCCAGATAACAACCAAAATATGATGTATTTATCAGACCCCTTGATGTTGTCATGAAAACAAAAGTATTTAACTAGTTCTAATTATGGTTACCAGTTCATTGAGTCACCTGTTTGTCATCTGGTTTGCTGATGTTGCTTTACCCAGAAAAAAATAATTCAACCAGAAAATGACGTCACTTTGAAGTCAAATATTGCCCTCTGGGGAAGTGTCACTCAGTTGTCAACATCAAAACACGCAAAGAGGTAAAGAGAGCTCACAGGCCTAGCGTTTAGGATCAGAATGTTCCACCCTGCAGCTACGGCACCTCTGGAGTTAGTTGACTTGTGATAGTGTGGAAGATAAGCACGCACCTTGCAGCTTACTAAGTTAGTAAGTCCACTTTAGAGCTGTGAGATGCACTTACAGAATATCACCAGCACCGCCTCCCTGTCTTCACGTATACCTACCATGCAAATTTCAACTTGATGTAATGGAAATTACACAATAAGTTAAAACCTGTTGGGGATGGGGGCGCTGTTTAGACTATTTATGCTAATTTGGCTAATTTTTGAAACGGCTTCCCACAAAATCCTTGATCGTACAATATGCATATTATTATTATTATTGGATAGAAAACAGTCTATAGTTTCTATAGGAGTTGAAATTTTGTCTCTAAGTGGAACAGAGCCCATTCTACAGCAATTTCCCTGACATGGATTCAGATTTCAGAAATGTTGGCCACTGTTCTGAAGTCAGTTAAAACGGCACTGATATTGCTATGACTATACGGACACTTCTTACGTCTTCCCCTGGATGCCTTTACGTGATGACGATTCCAATGGGGTCGATTGCGCGTTCACAGGCCCTATAAATCAAAAAACCCTGTAGCTAGCAAGTCTTTCCTTGCTGCGTAACGCGCGTGCTGGACACCGACCCGCTCCTGTTCCAAGCGTTAGTTTAGCCTGTTATATTTCTCCGGTCATCTTTTCACTCGTTATAGGAGTTAAAAACATCATAAGGTAGTTAATTTAAAGCGTTTTATAGCAATTTATATCCGTTTAGTGCGATTTTGGGACATTTATTTCTTTAACGCTGTGAATAGGTGGGCACGCTTTCAGTTCATCCCGAACGCAGTTGGCATTTTCACATGGCAAGAGGACAGCTTTCCACCAAAAGACGATTCCTCCCAAGAAAGGATCCTTTGCCCAAGATACTGATGGAAGAACAGCTCAAGGTAGGACATTTTTATTATGATAAATCGTGTTTCTGTCGAAACATTTTAGTGGCTTAGGACGCCATGTTTTTTGACGTAGCTTCGCTTGGCGCAAACTGTATTGAAAAGTAAGGATAAATTAAAAAATGTAATAACGCAATTGTATTAAGAATTAAATTGTCTATCAATCCCTGTCCACCCTATATTTTTTAGTCACGTTTATGAGTATTTATGTATAAGAGTAGATCACTGTCTAAGTGGCGCAAGGAAATTTTCTGACCAACTGAGCTACATTTCACATTGTCTAACCATGATTTTGGTGGCTAAATATAAACATTTTCGATCAAACTGTATATGCATGTTGTAATGTGATGTTACAGGAGTGTCATCGGAAGAATTCTGAGAAGGTTAGTGAAAAAATTAATATCTTTTGGCGATGTTGACTTTTATCGCTCACTTTGGCTAGAATCAATGCTGGGCTGCTAATTGCTATGTGCTAAGCTAATATAACGATTTATTGTGTTTTCGCTGTAAGACACTTAGAAAATCTGAAATATTGTCTGTATTCACAGGATCTGTGTCTTTCGATTCGTGTATGCTGTGTATTTTTACGAAATGTTTGATGATTAGTAAGTAGGTAAACACGTTGCTCTAAGTAGTTTTTCTATTCCATTTGTGACGGTGGGTGCAATTGTAACCTATGCCATCTACCTGAAATATGCACTTTTTTCTAACAAAACCTATCCCATACCATAAATATGTTATCAGACTGTCATCTGATGAGTTTTTTTGTTGGTTAGGGGCTATAAATATCTTAGTTTAGTCGAATTGGTGATGGCTACTGGTGTTGGTGGACAAATAAAAGATGGTGGATTATGCTAATGTGTTTTTAGGTAATAGATGTACATCTTTACATATTGTGTCTTCCCTGTAAAACATTTTAAAAATCGGACAAGTTGACTGGATTCACAAGATCTGTGTCTTTCATTAGCTGTATTGGACTTTAAACCTGTTGGGGATGGGGGCGCTGTTTAGACTATTTATGCTAATTTGGCTAATTTTTTAAACGGCTTCCCACAAAATCCTTGATCGTACAATATGCATATTATTATTATTATTGGATAGAAAACAGTCTATAGTTTCTATAGGAGTTGAAATTTTGTCTCTAAGTGGAACAGAGCCCATTCTACAGCAATTTCCCTGACATGGAGTCAGATTTGAGAAATGTTGGCCACTCTTCTGAAGTCAGTTAAAAGGGCACTGTCATTGCTATGACTATACGGACACTTCTTACGTCTTCCCCTGGATGCCTTTACGTGATGACGATTCCAATGGGGTCGATTGCGCGTTCACAGGCCCTACAAATGAAAAAACCCTGAAGCTAGTCATTCTTTTGGAGCTGCGTCATGAGCCTAGAGGACACCGGCGCGCACCTGTTCCAAGCGTTAGTTTAGCCTGTTATATTTCTCCGGTCATCTTTTCACTCGTTATAGGAGTTAAAAACATCATAAGGTAGTTAATTTAAAGCGTTTTATAGCAATTTATATCCGTTTAGTGCGATTTTGGGACATTTATTTTTGCAACGATGTGAAAAGTTGGGCACGCTTTTCAGTTCATCCCGAACGCAGTTGACATTTCCACATGGCAAGAGGACAGCTTTCCACCAAAAGACGATTTCTCCCAAGAAAGGATCCTTTGCCCAAGATACTGATGGAAGAACAGCTCAAGGTAGGACATTTTTATTATGATAAATCGTGTTTCTGTCGAAACATTTTAGTGGCTTAGGACGCCATGTTTTTTGACGTAGCTTCGCTTGGCGCAAACTGTATTGAAAAGTAAGGATAAATTAAAAAATGTAATAACGCAATTGTATTAAGAATTAAATTGTCTATCAATCCCTGTCCACCCTATATTTTTTAGTCACGTTTATGAGTATTTATGTATAAGAGTAGATCACTGTCTAAGTGGCGCAAGGACTTTTTCTTTACCAGCTTGTCTACATTTCACATTGTCTAACCATGATTTTGGTGGCTAAATATAAACATTTTCGATCAAACTGTATATGCATGTTGTAATGTGATGTTACAGGAGTGTCATCGGAAGAATTCTGAGAAGGTTAGTGAAAAAATTAATATCTTTTGGCGATGTTGACTTTTATCGCTTACTTTGGCTAGAATCAATGCTGGGCTGCTAATTGCTATGTGCTAAGCTAATATAACGATTTATTGTGTTTTCGCTGTAAGACACTTAGAAAATCTGAAATATTGTCTGTATTCACAGGATCTGTGTCTTTCGATTCGTGTATGCTGTGTATTTTATTTTTTTTGAATTTCGCGGCACTGGTTTTTCAGTGGGGGGGGGGGGGGTGTGTGCCGCTAGCGCCACGCTGATCCTAGACAGGTTAATGTGTGAAAGTTAAATATTTAAAAAAAATATTTTTTTTGAATTTCGCGGCACTGGTTTTTCAGTGGGGGGGGGGGGGGGTGTGCCGCTAGCGCCGCTAGCGCCACGCTGATCCTAGACAGGTTAAAATAAAAACATGCCACAAATACCACACTCTAAACTAAACGGAATGTCTAAACGACGTGTAAATGATATGTCTCAATCAGATGTCTAGACTTAATGATATTTCTAAATGTGACTCACCACCTAGATTCGGTCTTATTTAGCAAAATTTGAATTTCTGTTTTTTACATTGAATAAAATTAGAGACTCAGGAGGTACAAAATGGTATATCATACACTGCATGTGAGGAACAATGGGAAAGTAATTCTGCTTTGATAGTTGATAAACTTGGAAATTCACTTTTGAGAAAATGGCATTTTAGTATTTCAGTGAGAGAGCTCTTTGTCCACACCCATTCAGTATCTTTTACACCCTAATAAGCTTTAGCCCCATCCATCTCCTTGCGTTCAGAGCGCACACTTGACGCTCAGGCCGATGATTTGTTTACCTCTGGATAACATGAAAACAGCCTAACCAGCTCTGCTGGCTTTTTTGCTTTTTTGCTAACGTTTACTGACACCGGCCATATTCAACAACAATTACACTTCAGCTTAAGACTTGTAGCTAGCTACCTAGGTAAACAATTAACCTAGCTAGGTAAACAACATGTAAAATCACACACATCATGAGAACAAATCATTGTAGTTAATAAGTAACTGAACTAATTCATCTCTCCCAACCCTAGATCTAGCAGTCTCTACTTCAAATCCACAGAGCCGGTTGTGATGGGTCCGTCTCTAGAGTTCCCGCTTCCATCTTGCAGGAGCCTTGGAAAACCCCACAGCCAGACAGGGAGACACATAAGCCAGCTTGTAGTTTCTCTTTAGAGTGATCGATTTGCCCGATAGGTAAGGGAAGACATAAAAATGAATGGCAAGGGGCTGCGTGCGGGGGTTCATTGGGGTGGTGTCAGCCAACGGGCCGAAGGCGGACCGGTGAGGGGCTTCTCGCGGATCTCCCCAGCTACGGTGCTCGCTGGCCCCGTTTGCACGGGGTCTCCGGCGGGTCGCCTTGGCCGGCACCAAGCAGCTGACTTAGAACTGGTGCGGACCAGGGGAACCTGACTGTTTAATTAAAACAAAGCATCGTGAAGGCCCGAGGTGCGTGTTGATGCAATGTGATTTCTGCCCAGTGCTCCTCATGTCAAAGTGAAGTAATTCAATGAAACGCGGGTAAACGGCGGGAGTAACTATGACTCAGGGATAGTTGATTCGGCAGGTGAGTTGTTGCGGAGTCTGACTTCCATGGCCACCGTCCTGCTGTCTATATCGACCAACACCTCTGATGAGCGTCAGCATCGGGCGCCTTAACCCGGCGTTCGGTTCATCCCGCAGTGCCAGTTCTGCTTACCAAAAGTGGCCCAATAGGCGGCTCGCATTCCACTTCTTACATATTTAAAGTTTGAGAATAGGTTGAGATCGTTTCGGCCCCAAGACCTCTAATCATTCACTTCACCAGATAAAACTGCAAGACTTCGTGCGCCAGCTATCCTGAGGGAAACTCCGGAGGGACCAGCTACTAGATGGTTCGATGAGTCTTTTGCCCCTATACCCAGTTCGGATGACCGATTTGCACGTCAGGACCGCTACGGACCTCCACCTGGAGTTTCCTCTGGCTTTGCCCTGCCCAGGCATAGTTCACCATCTTTCGGGCCCTATCGCACGCGCTCATGCTCCACCTCCCCAACAGAGTGGGTGAGACGGGCCGGTGGTGAGCCCGGCCCCACAGCGCCAGGATCCCACCTCAGCTGGCGCTCGCCGGCCCTCACTATCATTGCGCCACGGGGTGTGTTCGGAGAAAAACCTCTGACTTGCGCGAGCGTTAGACTCCTTGGTCCATGTTTCAGGGTTGGTCGCAGACATCGACCCCTGGCACCAGTTTACGTGAGCCGATACCCGCCCTGGAGATGCAACGCGGTCGGGTGCGCTGGGACAGGCGGTAGCTTGCATCGCGGCAGACCGCCAGCTCGATCCCGAGATTCAACTACGAGCTTTTTAACTGCAACAACTTTAAGATACGCTATTGGAGCTGGAATTACCGCGGCTGCTTTCACCAGACTTGCCCGCCAATGGATCCTCGTTAAATGATTTGAAGTGTACTCATTCCAATTACAGGGCCTCGAAAGAGTCCTGTATTGTTATATTTCGTCACTACCTCCTAGAGTCGGTAGTGGGTAATTTGCGCGCCTGCTGCCTTCCTTGGATGTGGTAGCCATTTCTCAGGCACCCTCTCTGGAATCTAATCCCAATTCCCCGTTACCTTTGGTCACCATGGTATTCAGGAGGACACCCCTGAGCTCCCTGCTCATATAGAACGTGCCACCCAAAACACTTCCACCCCCCAGAGAGGTTCCGCCCCCCGAGAAGCTCTATAATTATGATGATCAACAATTATGATTCAAACTATATTGGTGTTTATTACTAGTGATTCACTATGGAGTCATAACATGTGTCTTCGTTTAGACTCCAGAGACAGCAACAGTACTACTGGAAGAGGCAGGAAGAGGGTGAGTTTAGGTTCTGGATACAACACCAGAACCAGTACTACTGGAGGAGACAGGAAGACTGAGCACAGCCTCGGTTTAGAAGATGGTGACATTCGGGAAAATATTCAGACCCCTGCCCTTTATCCACATTTTGTTACATTACAGCCTTATTCTAAAATATATTAAATTCATGTATTAATAAATGTTTTCCTTCATCAATCTACACACAATACCCCAGAATGACAAAGCAAAAATATACAGTGCAGGATTCATTACCTCATCTTCTAACCCTGGTGTGCAGGATTCTACAGCCTCTCCAGAGCAGACTGTAGCAGAGAAGGAGGAGCCGGTAGCTGAGAGGGCGGAATCAGTATCCAACGGGGAGGAGTCAGCCCAGATGTCAGTCAGCCGGTCGGACACACTAAGCTCCGCCTCCACCTGGAGCCAACTCATACGGAAGTGTCGCAAACGATGAGCCTTAAAGACCAAAGAGTAAGTCAAAAACAAGAAGGACGTCCCTACATGTAGTACTGTGTTAATGGAAGCACCTTCAACCATCTCTCATTAACACATTTTTAATGAGGGACACGTGTTGACAAGGGTAGTGGAAGTTGACTGAAAGGGAGAGGGACTACCTGACCTTGTCCAATAAGAAACGCTTGCAAATCGTTTTGCTATTGTGTGCCTTAATGAATACGACCTCTCTCTGACTCCAGGACCTTGTCTGAGGAGGATGTGTGTATTCAGGATGACACCCATGAGCTCCCTGCTCATATAGAACGTACCCGCTGATCCACTTCCTCCCCCCAGAGAGGCTTCAACCCCACCCCCAGAATCTCTCCACCAATCAGGCCTTTATGTTTGAGTGGGCAGACGGAAGCCACTCCTCAGTAAAAGGCACATGACAGGCCGCTTGGAGTTTGCCAAAAGGCACCTTAAGGACTTTCAGACCATGAGAAACAAGATTCTCTGGTCTGATGATACCAAGATTTAACTCTTTAGCCTGAATGCCAAGTGTCACGTCTGGAGTAAACCTGGCACCATCCCTACAGTGAAGCATGGTGGTGACAGCATCATCCTGTGGGGATGATTTTCAGGGACTGGGAGATTTAGTCAGGATCGAGGGGAAAAATGAACGGAGCAATGCACAGAGATCCTTCATGAAAACCTGCTCCGGAGCACTCAGGACCTCAGACTGGGACGAAGGTTCACCTTGCAACAGGACAACAACCCTAAGCACACAGTCAAGACAATGCAGGAGTGGCTTCTGGACAAGTCGCAATGTCATTGAGCGGTGCAGCCAGAGCCCGTACTTGAACCCGATCTAATATCTCTGGGGAGACCTGAAAATAGTTAGGTCTAGAAGGCCTGCATCCTGAGTCACATCTTCACTGTTGACGTTGAGACTGGTGTTTTGCGGGTACTATTTAATGAAGCTGCCTGTTGAGTACTTGATTCATAAAGCCTCTCAGGGTAGGAGTGGTGATCAAGGATTAGATCTCCGGGTAGGGGTGGTGATCAAGGATTAGATCTCCGGGTAGGGGTGGTGATCTAGGATCAGGTCTCTAAGTGACCTCAAACTTTTGAACGGTAGTGTATATTTGAAAAAAATAAAACTGTTTTGGCTTCGTTATTATGGGGTATTGTGTATAGATTGAGGGGAAAAATCGTTTTAATCAATTTTAGAATAAAGCTGTAATGTAACAAAATCTGGGAAAAGTCAAGGGGTCTGAATACTTTCCGAATGCAATGTTGGTATTTAAATGGTGACTTAGGGGCTGTTTCCCAGACACAGATAAAGCCTAGTCCTGGACTAAAAATCAAGTTAAATGGAGAATCAGGACTAGGCTTAAACTGTGTCTGGGAAACCTCTACATAATGTATGCTATATGTTAACCCTAAGTGATGTCCTCTATATAGTATACACACTGTTAACCCTAAGTGTTGTCCTCTACAGTGTGTTTACTGTGTTATCCCTAAGTGTGTTTATTATGTTAACCCTAAGTGTTCTGTTGTGGCCCTCCTGTAGATGTGGAGAGCCGAGGAGACGGAGGGAGAGTGGGTGAAGGAGGGAGTGGAGCGCCATGGAGTGGGAAAATGGGCCAGAGTGAAGTCCTCTTTCCCCTTCTTGGGCAGAACCACTGTCAACATCAAGTGGAGAAACATGAAGAAGCTAAAGATGGTCTGAGGGCACCAAACGGATGGACACTGGCTAAAACAGCGAGGGACTATTGTTAAAGATGAGGTAATGAATCCTGCACACCAGATTTAAAAGACAAGGTAATGAATCCTGCACACCAGGGTTAAGAGGCAATTTAAGAAGTTTGTTCAAATTCAATCCATTAATTTAATTACTCCATTAAACCCCTATTCCTCCTGCTCACTTCACTCACCATTATCAACCCACCAAGTGATTAATTAACAATTCAAAGAAAACAGGCACTTGCATTAAAACCTCAAACCTGCTGCTTCGCTTTCTTCTCTCACCTGGCTGTCTGGCTCCATAACCAGCCTAGCTATGGTATAAGGTCAGCCTCTGCTATTCAACTGTGGGCCTGTCTCTGGTGCCAGATCTGCTGGGGGAACCAGGTCACCAGGGCAAGCCTGCATTGGACTGTGTCTCTCTGGGACCTGGGGACATCCTGGTCCAACACAGCATCTGAGCCCTGCCTGGGGTCAAGTCAGATTCAGTTCAAGTGCATTAACCATTAACCCGGGGTCACTCCCAATACACTTTAACAATGAAAAGAGGCAGACAAACAGATGAGACAAGGAACAATATCAACAACATTAAACTATAGACAATCTGGGGAGCAGAACAGTCCATGGAATAGCCTGGAGAAATGCACTCTGTTTGGGATGACATACCACTCCTTGATTGGCATGACAAGGAGTGGAACGTTAACTAAACAGACTGGTAGCCAGGCTATCATAGGACAGGAAGCAGCAAGATAGTGATATGACTGGTACCTAAGCTACCATAGGACAGGAAGCCGCAGGGTGGTGATATGACTGGTAGTCAGGCAGTTTAGTCTGGGAGGACTGGAGAGAGAGAGAGAGCCAGGCAGTTTAGAATGGGAGGACTGGAGGGAATGATCAAGGTAGGGTCATATTCATTAGGGCACACCAGAGCAAAATGTTATGCAACGGAAAACTACCGTTTCTTAATAGGACAAGTCCATACAGTCCCTCCCTGTTTCAGTCAGTTTTCTTCCGTTTGGTGCCTAATGAACATGATCCAGGTGTTCCCATGCTAATGAATGGCATCTTTACTTGAAGAAATCACTTGTTATGCAATTTTTTCCCATGAATGAGGAGATCCCAGTAAGCGTGGGTCATAAGCTCGCGTTGATTAAGTCCACCGCCCGCTTAGGCGACAGCGGAGCACCCGGATGCTTTTCGCTCAATCTCGGATCTTTTTGCTCTGTGAACTGTGGCCTCTCGCCCTGGCGAAGGGCGGCCGGGGGAAAGGGGGGCAACCTCCCCTAATCTGCCGAGCCACTAGCCTCTACGTAAAACAAAAGAGTACAACTCTTAGCGGTGGATCACTCGACTTGAAGAACACAGCTAGCTGCGAGAACTAATGTGAATTGCAGGACACATTGATCATCAACACTTCGAACGCACCGTCCGTCCGACGGGTGCGGGAAATGTGGGTATAGTAGACCGCTTTGCCCGAAGTTGATCGGGCGACTGAGTCCCTCTGATCGAGGCTCAGCCCGTGGGCGGTGTGAGGCTGGTAATGGCCCCTGTCGTGCTGGGGTCCGTTCTTCTCGGAGTCGGATTGTTTGGGAATGCAGCCCAAAGCGGGTGGTAAACTCCACATAAGTTTAAATACCGACAAGTCGACAAGTACTGTAAGGGAAAGTTGAAAAGAGAGTTCAGGAGGGCTTGAAACCGTTGAGAGGTAAACGGGCGGGATCCGCACAGTCTTCCCGGAGGATTCAATTAGGCGGGTCAGGGTCGGCCGTTCCGGTCGGATCCCCTCGTGGGTACATTTCCTCCGTCAGTGGAGAAGGGCTTGGGGCTTGGAAGGGCTTGGTTGCTACCGGTTTCGGCCGTGAGCTTTACAGTGCCCCTACTCCGTGCTCGCTGCTTCCCGGGGCCGAGGACTTAGTACCCGCTGCATCATGACCCCCTGCGGGGGGGAGCACGGAGTAGGGGCACCCCCTGCCCGACTGTCAAACGGGTCGGACTGACCTCAGTGCGCACCCGACCGCATTGCGTAGCCAGGGGTTGTCGGCAACCCACCTCACCCGTCTTGAAATACGGACCAAGGAGTCTAACACACGCGCAAGTCAAAGGGCTTTCTCTGAACACACCCTGTGGGGGTGATTTAAAATACACTTTTAGGGTGATTTTAACCACTTCCAGTTGCTCCAGGAAGCTTAGAATCAGCACAGGTAAACCTCATAGTAGCCTGATGGATTGTCATCGAAGACAGGTTCATAAGACATTCATAACCCACATAGGCTTCAGGTTGAATTTAGGGGAGCAGGCAATGTATTCCTATGGGGAGAGAAGTCATTGAAAACTGTTTGATGTAAACACCTTCTTTTCACTGTTTAGGGTTATTGCCACACGGTCAAGTTTTGTGTTATGTTGTGTTATGTTTATGTTAAGAACTGACTTATTTACAGAGGGTTGAATGAGTGTGTTATTTCAGAAAATCACAAAAATCTCGCAGAGCTCCGAAACACACTTAAAAAAGATTTGTCTGAACACGCTGCAACTGGATGTGTAACTTTTTGGAAAAAATAAATAAAATGTGAACATCACCAATTGTACAATGTACGATTTCTCTTAAATTACGATAGATAAATGTCTGGTTCTTTTTTCCTGACACCGTAGGTTCATGTACATTGACGGTCAAATTAGCACTCTATTTTCGTTTTTGATCTTTAATCCCAGAAAAATGGCCATAACTCAAAAAGCGTTGAGGCCTCGACGCCATATTGTTCGGCAACTGCCAATTATGCCAAACCTATGCTCACCAAGTTTCATCTTCGAAGTCTTTTCCGTTTAGGAGAAAAGGCCATGTCGTGATTGGTGATGTTTTGTACATTTGCAATATGATTCCATTCACCCTCTGGTGGGATTTACTGGGACAGCGGAAAAATGACAAATTTGAGAATTTTATCAAATGGAAACCGAATGTCCGAGAGACTTCGTTCGATGACTTCCCGGAAGATCTGGCCCCCGTGCACGGCCCGCCGCTGTCAGCGAAATTTACAAAAATTTGCGGACATCTAGTAAGGAGCCGTACATTTGCAACCATACAGCAAATGTCAAAATGTTCCCTTCAGGTATGTTAGTGACTTTCATGGGCACCCACATGTCGCCCCACATGGATGTGATTACTCGGCCCACCATGATGTTTCTTGGCATGGTCTTGGATGAAGTGGGTTTGACCACAATAGTGCTCCCTTGAGACATTGGCACACTGTTGGGAAGCCTCTCCCATACAAGATGCTCTTGTTGAGCTTGACTTTCCCTATTTTTCAGGGGATTTCTTCACTCTGCCAACTTGTCAGAGTAGTCATCATGTTCAAGGTGAATACCATTATACGTGAGGCATACTAATGAAGCAACAATGCCATTTTTTACATGAATGCTGTCGTCTGGACTCTCAGACACAAGTACATTTGCCTGATAGAAGACAAGACAGTGTAAAATGCCCGAAAATCGGCAGAAAACTCACTATCTGTACCTGAAAGAGACTCTCTCCCGCAACCAAAGCTAACGGTAGCTGGGTTGCAAGTTGCAATGACAGTTGAGCCAAAATATTATCCCCATTCATGCTAATCTATATGCCTAAAAACAGTACTGAAACAACACTAAATCAATAACAATATAATTTTTGCTTGTCTTTTTTGAGCTTTTGTGAACATGTGCATTCAAAAGACCGGAGCATACATAAAAAACGTATCGCTCCTCATCACTCTATGAGCTGAGGAGTAAAATCATGGCTCCCATTGATGACATCACAACATTAACACAATTTACAAAATAAATAATACAATTTTTCACCTTTGAAAGTAATGGAATATCATCTCAAAATAACATTCAAATATATATGACGGATTTTTGGTGAAATAATGTCCTTGTTTTTGAAAGAAAAGCAAATTTTTTTATCCATTAAAATAATATCAAATTGATCAGAAATACAGTGTTAATGTTGTACATGACTATTGTAGCTGGAAATTGATGCTTTTTTTAATGGAATATCTACATAGGCGTACAGAGGCCCATTATTAGCAACCACTGTTCCAACGGCACGTTGTGTTAGCTAATCCAATATAATAATTTTAAAAGGCTAATTGATCATTAGAAAACCATTTTGCAATTATGTTAGCACAGCTGAAAACTGTTTTTCTGAATAAAGAAGCAATAAAACTGACCTTCTTTAGACTAGTTGAGCATCTGGTGCATCACATTTGTGGGTTCAATTACAGGCTCAAAATGGCCGGAAACAAAGACCTTTCTTCTGAAACTCGTCAGTCTATTGTTGTTCTGAGAAATGAAGGTTATTCCATGTGAAAAATTGCCAAGAAACTGAAGATCTCGTACAATGCTGTGTACTACTCCCTTCACAGAACAGTGCAAAATGGCTCTAACCATAATAGAAAGATGAGTGGGAGGCCCCGGTGCACAACTGAGCAAGAGGACAAGTACATTAGAGTGTCTAGTTTGAGAAACAGATGCCTCAAGTCCTCAACTGGCAGCTTCATCAAATAGTACCCGCAAAACACCAGTCTCGACGTCAACGTTGGAAAGGCGAGTCAAGGATGCTAGGCTTCTAGGCAGAGTTGCAAAGAAAAAGCCATATCTCAGACTAGCCAATAAAAAGAAAAGATTAAGATGGGCAAAAGAACACAGGCCCTTGACAGAGGAACTCTGCCTAGAAGGCCAGCAGCTACAGCTATGCATCTGGGGCATGGATCAGAAAGCAGTCAGTATCTGGTGTGACCACCATTTGCCTCATACAGCACAACACATCTCCTTCACATAGAGTTGATCAGGATGTTGATTGTCGCCTTTGGAATGTCCCACTCCTCTTTAACCTGTCTAGGATCAGCGTGGCGCTAGCGGCACACCCCCCCCCCCCCCCCACTGAAAAACCAGTGCCGCGAAATTCAAAAAAAATATTTTTTTTAAATATTTAACTTTCACACATTAAAGTCCAATACAGCTAATGAAAGACACAGATCTTGTGAATCCAGTCAACATTTCCGATTTTTAAAATGTTTTACAGGGAAGACACAATATGTAAAGATGTACATCTATTACCTAAAAACACATTAGCATAATCCACCATCTTTTATTTGTCCACCAACACCAGTAGCCATCACCAATTCGGCTAAACTAAGATATTTATAGCCCCTAACCAACAAAAAAACTCATTAGATGACAGTCTGATAACATATTTATGGTATGGGATAGGTTTTGTTAGAAAAAAGTGCATATTTCAGGTAGATGGCATAGTTTACAATTGCACCCACCATCACAAATGGACTAGAATAATTACAATGAGCAACGTGTTTACCTAACTACTAATCATCAAACATTTCGTAAAAATACACAGCATACACGAATCGAAAGACACAGATCCTGTGAATACAGACAATATTTCAGATTTTCTAAGTGTCTTACAGCGAAAACACAATAAATCGTTATATTAGCTTAGCACATAGCAATTAGCAGCCCAGCATTGATTCTAGCCAAAGTGAGCGATAAAAGTCAACATCGCCAAAAGATATTAATTTTTTCACTAACCTTCTCAGAATTCTTCCGATGACACTCCTGTAACATCACATTACAACATGCATATACAGTTTGATCGAAAATGTTTATATTTAGCCCCCAAAATCATGGTTAGACAATGTGAAATGTAGCTCAGTTGGTCAGAAAATGTCCTTGCGCCACTTAGACAGTGATCTACTCTTATACATAAATACTCATAAACGTGACTAAAAAATACAGGGTGGACAGGGATTGATAGACAATTTAATTCTTAATACAATTGCGTTATTACATTTTTTAATTTATCCTTACTTTTCAATACAGTTTGCGCCAAGCGAAGCTACGTCAAAAAACATGGCGTCCTAAGCCACTAAAATGTTTCGACAGAAACACGATTTATCATAATAAAAATGTCCTACCTTGAGCTGTTCTTCCATCAGTATCTTGGGCAAAGGATCCTTTCTTGGGAGAAATCGTCTTTTGGTGGAAAGCTGTCCTCTTGCCATGTGGAAATGTCAACTGCGTTCGGGATGAACTGAAAAGCGTGCCCAACTTTTCACATCGTTGCAAAAATAAATGTCCCAAAATCGCACTAAACGGATATAAATTGCTATAAAACGCTTTAAATTAACTACCTTATGATGTTTTTAACTCCTATAACGAGTGAAAAGATGACCGGAGAAATATAACAGGCTAAACTAACGCTTGGAACAAGTGCGCGCCGGTGTCCTCTTGGCTCATGACGCAGCTCCCAAAGAATGACTAGCTTCAGGGTTTTTTCATTTGTAGGGCCTGTGAACGCGCAATCGACCCCGTTGGAATCGTCATCACGTAAAGGCATCCAGGGGAAGACGTAAGAAGTGTCCGTATAGTCATAGCAACGACAGTGCCCTTTTAAATGACTTCAGAACAGTGGCCAACATTTCTCAAATCTGACTCCATGTCAGGGAAATTGCTGTAGAATGGGCTCTGTTCCACTTAGAGACAAAATTTCAACTCCTATAGAAACTATAGACTGTTTTCTATCCAATAATAATAATAATATGCATATTGTACGATCAAGGATTTTGTGGGAAGCCGTTTAAAAAATTAGCCAAATTAGCATAAGTAGTCTAAACAGCGCCCCCATCCCCAACAGGTTAATGGCAGTGTAAAGTTGCGGGATATTGTCGGGAACTGGAACAAACTGTTGTACACATTGATCCAGAGCAGTCCATGGAAAAACTGGGACATGTTCAGCTTCCAGGATTTGTGTACAGTTCATTGCGACATTGGGCCTGTGCATTATCATGCTGAGGTGATGGCAGAGGATGAATGGCACAACAATGGACCTCTGGATCTCGTCACGGTATCTCTATGCATTCAAATTGCCATTGATAAAATGCAATTGTGTTGGTTGTCATTAGCTTATGCCTGCCCATACCATAACCCCACCACCACCATGGGGAACTCTGTTCACAACATTGACATCAGCAAACTGCATGCCCACATGATGCCATACATATGCCCGGTACAGTTGAAACCGGGATTCACCCGTGAAGAGCACACTTCTCCAGCATGCCAGTGGCCTTCGAAGGTGAGCATTTGACTTCCCACTGAAGTCGGTTACGACGCCGAACTGCAGTCAGGTCAAGACCCTGGTGAGGACAATGATCATGCAGATGAGCTTTCCTGAGACTGTTTCTGACAGTTGATGCAGAAATTCTTCGGTTGTGCAAACTCAGGTTCAACAGCTGTCTGGGTGGCTGGTCACAGACTATCCTGCAGGTGAAAAAGCTGGATGTGGAGGTCCTGTGCTGGAATGGTTACATGTGGTTTGTGGTTGTGAGGCCGGTTGGACACACTGCCAAATTCTCAAAAAATACATTGGAGGCAGCTTATGGTAGAGAAATTAACATTACATTCTCTGACAACAGCTCTGGTGGACATTCCTGCAGTCAGCTTGACACTTGCACGCTCCCTCAAAATTTGAGACATCTGTGGCATTGTGTTGTGCCCTTTTGTCTCCAGCACAAGGTACACCTGTGTAATGATCATTCAGTTTAATCAGCTTCTTGATATGCCACACCTATCAGGTGGATGGATTATCTTGGCAAATGAGAAATGCTCACTAACAGCGATGTAAACAAACGTGTGCACAAGATTCGAGAGAAATAACCCTTTTGTGCATATGGAACATTCCCGGGATATTTTATTTCAGCTCATGAAACATGGGACCTACATGTTGCACTTATATTTTTGTTCAATGTAATAATGGCTTTATTATTCTTACCCCAATAGAAGATTATGCCACAGGGTTTCACAGAATCATCCCTATTTTTTTTTTACATCACCTGCACATAAATTCTCTTCTTTTCTTGGGGGGGGTGGGACTTTTTACCATTTTTTCTCCTCAATTGGTAGTTACGGTCTTGTCCCATTGCTGCAACTCCTATACGAACTCGGGAGAGGCGAAGGTGTCATGTGTCCTCCAAAACATGACCCTGACAAGCCGCACTGCTTCTTGACACACTGCTCGCTTAACCCGGAAGCCTCCTGCACCAACGTGTCAGAGGAAACACTATACAGCTGGGAACCGAAGTCAGCGTGCATGCGCCAACCCGCCAAAAGGAGTCACTAGAGTACGATGGGATAAGGACATCCCGGGCCAGCCAAACTCTCCCCTAATCCGGACGATGCTGGGCCAATTGTGTGCCGCCTCATGGGTCTCCTGGTCACCTGTGACACAGCCCGGGATCGAACCCGGGTCTGTAGTGATGCACTGGCTGCCTGTGAGTTTTGGTTTTTGAATCAATCCACGATTGTGCACCCCAATACATGTCAGATATGCTTTTAAGTTATGTACCCAGTAGGACCCTCAGGTTCTCCGGCACTGGCTTTTTAACTATTCCAATGCCTAGAATCAAGAGGCATGGCACGTCAGCTTTTAGTTACTTTGCCCATTGCCTCTGGAATAGCCTGCCAGAGAACTTGAGGAGGCCCGAAACTGGGGCCATATTTAAAATAAATCTTTTAGCTTTGCTTTTCCTTAGGGTGCTTTTTAGTTGTTCAGTTATTGATATTCTTTTCTTTTTTTTATCAGCTCATGTTTGTTGTGAAGTAAATATTTTTATTTTCATAATCTTTTCCTGCGAAGCACATTGTGTTACATTCCATGTCTGAAATTGTAAACTCTCATCTGAAAATATATATTTTTTAAGTATTTTAGGAACGGGGGAGAATTGACCCCTAATATTACTCTAGCTCTAACCCTGAACCCTATTCTGACCCTAACCTAACCCCTATTCTAAACCTAATCCCAATTCGATCCTAATCCCTATTCTAATCCTAACCCTGGCTCCTATTCTGACCCCTAACCCTAATCCTGCTAACTGGGGGCTAGATAGCTTTGCTAGCAGACATTATATAATGCTAACTAGTATTTATTTCACCTCAGATTTTCTGCTAGTGAGGTCGCAAGTTAGCTAACTGTTCTAGCCAGTGCCTAAATGACAGCTAGAAACAAATGCCTCCGGGGGCATCACGTCCCATTTGAGGGTGGGCATCTTGCCCCCAATATACTAACCTAACATATTACTACTTTATTCAAAAACAAATAAAAAATGTTCTCTCTAAACAATAAATCAAATGTATTTATAAACCCTTTTTACATCTGCAGATGTCACAAAGTGCTGATCAGAAACCCAGCCTAAAACCCAATACAGCAAGCAATGCCGCTGTAGAAGCACAGTGGCTAGGAAAAACTCACTAGAAAGGCAGGAACCTAGGAAGAAGCATCGAGAGGAAACAGCCTCTTCTGGCTGTGCCGGGTGGAGATTGTAAGAGTACATGGCCATTTAATGCCAGATTGTTCTTCACGTTAATAGATGACTAGCAGGGTCAAATAATAATCACAGTGGTTGTAGCGGGTGCAACAGGTCAGTACCTCAGGAGTAAATGTCAGTTTGCATTTCGTAACTGAGCATTCAGAGGTCGCGAAAGGACCTAGAGAGAGTCAAAAACAGCAGGTCCAGGACAAGGTAGCACGTTCGGTTGAAACTGGAGCAGCAGCACGACCAGGTGGACTGGTGACAGCCAGGAGTATTCAGGCCAAGTAGTCCTGAGGCGTGATCCTAGGGCATACTTAAATTCACACAGGACACCAGATAAGACAGGAGAATTACACCAGCTGTAACAGACTGACCCTAGCCCCCTGACACATAGACTATTGCAGCATAGATACTGGAGACTGAGACAGGGGTGGGTCAGGGGATACTGTGGCCCCGTCCAATAATACCCCCGGACAGGGCCAACCAGGCAGGATAGAACCCCACCCACTTTGCCAAAGCACAGCCCCCATACCACTAGAGGGATATCAACAGACCACTAACTTACTACCCAGAGACAAGGCTGAGTATAGCCCACAAAGATCTCCTCCACTGCACAGGGGGCGCAAAACTAGACAGGAAGATCACGTCTGTGACTCAACCCACTCAAGTGACGCACACCTCCTAAGGACGGCAGGGAAGAGCACTAATAAACCAGTGACTTAGCCCCCGTAATAGGGTCAGAGGCAGAGAATCCCAGTGGGGAGAGGGGAGCCGGCCAGGCAGAGACATCAAGGGCAGTTCGTCGCTCTAGTGCCTTGCTGTTCAGGTTCGCACCCTTGGGCCAGACTACACTCAATCATAGGAGTCTTCAGCAAAGTCTTAAAGGTCGAGACGGAGCCTGTGTCTCTCACATGGATAGGCAGATCATTCCATAAAAAAATGTAGCTCTATAGGAGAAAGCCCTGCCTCCAGCTGTTTGCTTAGAAATTCTTGAGACATTAAGGAGGCCTGCGTCTTGCGACAATAGCGTACGTGTAGGTATGTACGACAGGACCAAATTGGAGAGAAAGGTAGGAGCAAGCCCATGTAATGCCTTGTAGATTAGCAGTATGACCTTGAAATCAGCTCTAGCCTTATCAGGAAGCCAATGTAGAGTGAGGCTAGCCACTGGAGTAATATGATCACATTTCGGGGTTGTAGTCAGTATTCTAGCAGCTGTGTCTAGCACTAACTGAAGTTTATTTAGTGCTTTGTCCGGGTAGCCGGAGAGTAGAGTGTTGTAGTACTCTAATCTATAAGTGACAAAATAATGGATTATCTTTTCTGCATCATTTTTGGACAAAGGGTTTTAGGATCTTTGCAATGCTAGATTAATAAAGCTATCCTTATATTCTTGATATGTGCGTCAAACAAGAGATCAGGGTCCAGAGTAACTGTTTAAACTTTTGTTTTTTGTCTCACCCCATAGTACACTACACCAGGACTCAACAGCTGGAGTATTATATGAATAGCGTTGCATTTGTGAATACTTCCAAATCCATCTGAGAAAAATAAGGACCTATCCACTTCATGACACTTATTAATTTCAACCCTTTAAAAGACTCTAAAATCCTTATGAGACCAGAACACAAAGCACATTCTTTGATGATTTGTTCCTGAACATATTTGTGTGGTTGTCACGCCCTGGCCTTAGTATTCTTTGTTTTCTTTATTATTTTAGTTAGGTCAGGGTGTGACATGGGGAATGTTTGTGTTTTGTTGGTTTTGGGTGTTTTTTATGGTAAAGGGGTTGTTGGGTATAGTATATGGGTTTGTGTTGAGTATATGTGTCTAGCGTTGTCTATGTATGTTTAGTTGTCTAGGAGAGTCTATGGTTACCTGAATGAGTTCCCAATTAGAGACAGCTGATTTTGGTTGTCTCTGATTGGGAGCCTTATTTAGGGTAGCCATAGGCTTTCATTGGTTGTGAGTAGTTGTCTATGTCAGAACGTTTGTAGCCTGTGTGTGTGCACGACGTTTATTAGCTTCACGATCGTTTGTTGTTTTGTTAGTTTGTATTAAGTGTTTCGTGTTTATTTTTGCGTCATCTTTAAAATAAAAGAAGATGGCTTATTTTCCAAATGCTGCGTTTTGGTCCGTCAATCCGCCACACGATCGTGACAGTGGTGCTGTATTGTAATATAGCCTACTGTTGTATTTTTTTGGTTATTTAAAATAAATATTTGAGGCCTACTTACAGCGCGTTGCAAAAGTATTCACCCCCTTGGCATTTTTCCTATTTTGTTACATTACAACTTGTAATTTAAATGGATTTTTATTTGGATTTCATGTAATGGACATACACAAAATAGTCCAAATTGGTGAAGTGAAAAAAATTACTTGTTTCAAAAAATAAAAAACAGAAAAGTGGTGCATACATATGTATTCATCTCCTTTGCTATTGTTACGTTCCCCAGTTTCTGTGTTCTGTTTTGTATTTTAGTGTGTGTGTTTCAGGAGATGGCTTCCTGAAGTACTCCCCAACCAGCTGATTGGTCGACCCCAGGCTAATTGATGATTGGAGCTGACCCCGCCCCCTCATCAAGAAGCAGCTGACTAATTAACATTGCCACCTGAAGATATAAAAACCAGTGTTCTGTTCAGTAGAAAGGAGGAGAGAGGAGATAAGAGAGAGGAGAGAGGAGATAAGAGAGAGGAGATAAGAGAGAGGAGATAAGAGATCTGGAGATCTGGAGATCAGAGATAGAATTGAATATTTTGGAGAGATCGAGAGAAATTAGAGATTAGAGGGAGATTGAGAGAGAGAAAAATTAGATTGTGATATAGTGTTGGTTGTGTATCAGAAAGTGTGATATGTACTGTTGTTGTTGGTAGCAGTTTTGCTATGTCCTGTGTTTGTGAAATCGTTAATAATTATTCTGTTTCATTTGTTCCCAGGGGGGAAGGAGAAGGCACTTTGGGAGTGCTTAGGCAAGAGGCCCGCGGGGCATACATATACCCGTAGTATATTTACTGTCTAGGCACACTAGGTAAGACCTGGGCGGACCACCCCCTGTATTTTGGTTAGGGCACCAGGTGGTGCTAAGTTAGGTAAGTTAACCTGTCTAGCCCCGGAGTTCCGCTAGCGGAACTCCTCCCACATTCCACTGAAAAGGCAGAGCGCAAAATTTAAAAAAATATATATTTTTGAAATATTTAACTTTCACACATTAATTAACAAGTCCAATACAGCTAATGAAAGATACAGATCGTGTGAATCCAGCCAAGATGTCCGATTTAAAAAAAATGTTTTACAGGGAAGACACTATATAAATCTATTAGCTAACCACCTTAGCAAAAGACACCATTTTTCTTTGTCCACCATTTTTTCTCAACACCAGTAGCTATCACCAATTCGGCCAAATAAAGATATTGATAGCCACTAACCAAGAAAAAACCTCATCAGATGACAGTCTGATAACATATTTATTGTATAGGATAGGTTTTGTTAAAAAAATGTGCATATTTCAGGTAGAAATCATAGTTTACAATTGCACCCACCATCACAACTCGACTAGAATAAATACAGAGAGCAACGTGTATTACCTAATTACTAATCATAAAACATTTCATAAAAATACACAGCGTACAGTAATGGAAAGACACAGATCCTGTGAATCCAGACAATATTTCAGATTTTCTAAGTGTCTTACAGCGAAAACACAATAAATCGTTATATTAGCATAGCACATGTGCAAACATTACCCCAGCATTGATTCACGGCAAAAAGAGCGATAGCATTATCACCACAAATGTATTAATTTTTTCACTAACCTTCTCAGAATTCTTCAGATGATACTCTTGTAACATCATATTACAACATACATATAGAGTTTGTTCGAAAATGTGCATATTTAGCCACCAGAATCGTGGTTAGACAATGAGAAAAGTAGCCAAGCTGGTCAGAAAATGTCGGGCGCCATATTGGACAGTGATCTAGTCTTATACATAAATACTCATAAACTTGACAAAAAAATACAGGGTGGACAGCGATTGATAGACAATTTAGTTCTTAATGCAATCGCTGAATTCCATTTTTTTAATTATCCTTACTTTTCAATACAGTTTGCGCCAAAGCGAAGCTACACCAAAGAAAATGGCGGCATAAGCGTTTAACATTTTTCGACAAACACGATTTATCATCATAAATAGTTCTTACTATGAGCTGTTCTTCCATCAGAATCTTGGGCAATGAATCCTTTCTCCGGTCTAATTGTCTTTTGGTCGAAAGATGTCCTCTTGTCCCGTCGAAATGGCCACTAACGTTCACCATGCACTCAAAGTGCCCAGCTCCTCGAAGTGCGTCACACAGAAATGCCATAAAATCGCCCTAAACGGATATAAATTGCTATAAAACGGTTCAAATTAACTACCTTATGATGTTTTTAACACCTATAACGAGTAAAAACATGACCGGAGAAATATTACTGGCTAAACAACAGCTTGGAAGGAGGCAAGTCCGACGTCGATCGTGTGTCAGGCGCAGAGACGAAAAGAAAGCTACTTCCAGTCATTGGTGTTTTATACAGGCCCTGATTGCGCAATTGACTCCATTCAAAGTATCACCACTTACTGACATCTAGAGGAAGACGTAGGCAGTGTTTGTATCCTCATAGCATTTACAGGGACATTACAACTGACCTGGGAACAGGGGCCAAGATTTCTGAAATCTCACTCCATGTCAGGGAAAGTGCTGTAGAATGAGTTCTGTTTCAGTCAGAGACATAATTCCAACGGTTATAGAAACTAGAGTGTTTTCTATCCAATAATAATAATAATATGCATATTGTACGAGCAAGAATTGAGTAGGAAGCCGTATAAATTGGACATGTTTTCCAGAAAAAGTGACAACAGCACCCCCTGTCCTCATCAGGCAGGTTAGATAGGAGGGGGGGAACTTTGATATTTACTTTCTTTGCTTTGGTTCCTTCCAGCCCCTTTTCCCCATATTACCGTGTAAGGAAATAAATCCTAGTAAATGGTAAATTCTGCTTTTATGTCATCCTTACTCGCACCTACAGTCCATACCTCTTGCACTTCAGAGAGTTGAGTTGTAGCAGGGAGTTGCGTTCCCTCGTCTCAAAGGTGTGCGTAACAGCTATAAAGCCCCTAAATAAGATTTGGTGCAATCAATTACCTTCAGAAGTCATATAATTAGTTAAATAAAGTCCACCTATGTGCAATCTAAGTGTCACGTGATCTCAGTGTATATACACCTGTTCTGAAAGGCCCCAAAGTCCGCAACACCACTAATCAAGGGGCACCACCAAGCAAGTGGCATCATGAATGCCAAGGAGCTCTCCAAACAGGTCAGGGACAAAGTTGTGGAGAAGTAAAGATCATGGTTGGTTTATAAAGACATATCATAAACTTTGAACAGCCCACTGAGCACCATTCAATCCATTATTAAAGAATGGAAAGAATATGGCACCACAACAAACCTGCCAAGAGAGGGCCGCCCACCAAAACTCACAGACCAGGCAAGGAGGGCATTAATCAGAGGCAACAAAGAGACCAAAGATAATTCTGAAGGAGCTGTAAAAGCTCCACAGCGGAGATTGGAGTATCTGTCCATTGGACCATTTTAAGCCGTACACTCCACAGAGCTGGGCTTTACGGAAGAGTGGCCATAAAAAAGCCATAAAAAATAAGCAAACACGTTTGGTGTGCGCCAAAAGGCATGTGGGAGACTCCCCAAACATATGGAAGAAAGTACTCTGGTCAGATGAGACTAACATTTGAGCTTTTTGGCCATCAAGGAATACAGGGAAATTCTTGAGGGAAACCTGTTTCAGTCTTCCAGAGATTTGAGACTGGGACGGAGGTTCACCTTCCAGCAGGACAATGACTCTAAGCATACTGCTAATGCAACACTCAAGTGGTTTAAGGGGAAACATGACTAGGCCATTCCATGTTTTGGAATGGCCTAGTCAAAGCCCAGACCTCAATCCAATTGAGAATCTGTGGTATAAATTAAAGATTGATGTATACCAGCGGAACCCATCCAACTTGAAGGAGCTGGAGCAGTTTTGCCTTGAAGAATGGGCAAAAATACCAGTGACTAGATGTGCCAAGTTTAATTGCAGCAAAATGTGCCTCTACAAAGTATTGACTTTGGGGGGGAGAATAGTTATGTCACGCCCTAGCCTTAGTTATCTTTGTTTTCTTTATTATATTAGTTAGGTCAGGGTGTGACATGGGGGGTGTATTTGTCTCGTCTTGGGTGGTTGTATTGTATAGGGGGTTTTGTAGAGTGTATGGGGTTGTGTTCAGTGTAGGTGTTTAGGAAAGTCTATGGTTGCCTGGTTTGGTTCTCAGAGACAGCTGTTTATTGTTGTCTCTGATTGGGAGCCATATTTAAGGCAGCCATAGGCATTAGGCTATTGTGGGTAATTGTCTATGTGATGTTGCATGTTTGCACTCAGTATTATAGCGGTCACGTTCGTTTTGTTATTTTGTATTGTTTGTTAACTGTTCTTCGTTATTAAAAAGAAGAATGTATTTCTCTCACGCTGCGCCTTGGTCTCCTCACTATGACGATCGTGACAAGTAATGCACGCTCAAGATCAGTTTTTTCACAATGAAAAATATTTAGCATCTTCAAAAAGTGGTAGGCATGTTGTGTAAATCAAATGATGCAAAAAATATATTTTATTTCAAGGTTTAAGGCAACAAAATAGGAAAAATGCCAAGGGGGTGAATACATTCGCAAGCCACTCCATTTTTGCTCCTTTTATGTTTTGCTAAACTACTTTGTTGATAAATGTTTTATAGTGAATGGTTGGAGTTATTGGATGGTGTAAAAACTAGAACACGGAAATACATTGTAGAAACTACATAAAAATTGGCCTAGATATAGTATAGGCTGTTTTTAGTCTTCAGCCTTTATATAACCATGTGAATGAATTTATTTATGTTCATATATTCTGCCAATATACACACATTTATATAGGCCTAGGCTACAATATTCTACCCATATGAACACATTTGTTTTAAGCCATAACTGAACTAATTTCTGTAGGCTATATATACACACAATAGTTACACAGAGTGGAACAGGGAAACCCAAGAACAGCCTCAGATGAAGTAACCAATGTATTTATTGAAACAGGGGAAGATGGAGTGCAGACCAGGGGAAGCTCGGGCGTGTGGCATGAAACCTGATGCGGGGGATGAGGCTGGAGCTAGAGGGGTTGGGACAGGGTAAGCAGGTCCAGATGGGAATCCAAAGGAGCAGGGAATCCAGGGCAGAGAAGCAGGATGATGAGACATGGGACTGGAGACAGGGACCAGATTCAGAGCGGGCAGAACTGTAGCTGAGAGGAAAACAGCATCAGGCAAGGAAACCAGGATCTGAATAGCAACAAATGGCTAGAAACGTAGGCTGACTGAGCAGAGATTACAATCTGGCAGCGTGGAAGTGGCAAAGCGGAGTATTTGTAGAGGTCTTGATTATGGAACAGGTCGCAGCTGGTGGGGATTTGCTCTGACTCCAGCACACCTGTCTCCGCCCACACAATCACACATACACAGAGAGAGGGAGAGAGTACTGGGGGAGTGGCGGCAGGTCAAGGAGACACAGGATGAGCTTTAGAGGGAGTCTATAACAGGCGAGACTTATTTCTGGAGAGATTCATTTCTTAATTAGAAGCTCAAACTGTTTGGGCATAGACCTGGAAAGTATGATAAAACTTTGCAGGCTATCTCTGCAGTAGATTGCAACTCCTCCCCCTTTGGCAGTTCTATCTTGATGGAAAATTTTGTAGTTAGAATGGAAATCTCTGAATTTTTGGCGCCCTTCCTTAGCCAGGATTCAGACATGGCAAGGACATCAGGGTTGGTGGAGTGTGCTAAAGCAGTGAGCAAAACAAATTTAGGGAGGAGGCTTCTGATGCTAATGAAACCAAGGCTTTTTTGGTTACAGAAGTCAACAAATGAGAGTGCCTGGGTTAACCTCCACATCACCCGGGGAACAGAGGAGGAGTAGGATGAGGGTACGGCTAAAGGCTATCAAAACTGGTCGTCTAGTGCGTTGGGGACAGAGAATTAAAGGAGCAGATTTCTGGGTGTGGTA
Source organism: Salvelinus fontinalis (assembly GCF_029448725.1). Lineage (NCBI taxonomy): Eukaryota > Metazoa > Chordata > Actinopteri > Salmoniformes > Salmonidae > Salvelinus > Salvelinus fontinalis. Next base: position 821,810 of record NC_074676.1, on the reverse strand, counting down.
GAATAGATTCAGGGCATAATGTACAGACAGGGGTATGGTGGGGTGCGGGTACAGGGGAGGTAAACCCAGGCACTGAGTGATGATCAGAGAAGTTGCATCTCTGGATGGGCTAGTTATGCTGGGTGAGGTCATCACATGTGTGGGAGGAGGGACAAAGGAGGTATCTGAGGCATGTTGAGTGGGACTAGGGGCTCCGCAGTGAACTAAGACAATAATAACTATCCTAAACAACAGTGTGCAAGGCATATTGACATTAGAGACATAAAGCGAGGCATAAAGCAATCACAGGTGTTGATTGGGAGAGCTAGCTAAGGCAACAACAGCCAATCAGCTAAGGCAACAACAGGTAACATGGATGGGTAGAGAGGATGAGCAGAGAGGGTCGATTAACTACACACAGGGCCTGAGTTTGGGGCCGACAGATAAACAAAATGGAGTACCGTGATTAATGAACAGTCCAGAAGGAATCAGCTATGTAGCCAAATGATCATAGGATCCAGTGAACAGCTATAGATGGATCAGGGAAGCCGCGGGGTAGTCGTTACTATGCTAGCACGCGGGAGACACAGTGTTTAAAGTTAGCAGGCCGGGGTAAGTAGAAGCACCTGCTCCGACATCCGGCAAAGGCCAGTTGAGGGCACAGCGTATGGAGTTAAGTCGGCAGACCAGTCGTGGTGGTACTGCGGGGCGCCGTGTCGACAAAGAGTCCAGACCAGATGGCGAAAGAGGTAATTGTAGTTGTAGTAATTTTGTTTGCTAGCCGGGAGATGCGCCTGGCTCGCGGCTAACTGGTGCTAGCATCAGGGCAGGGGCGTTAGCCACTCGGTAGCAGCGATGATCTGACGCACAGGTCCAGAGCTTACGCCAAGGATCCAGCGGTGTTGGAAACTATCCGTGTTGGGGTAGAGTCCGGAAGGCATCGGCTGAGTAGCCGGGTGATCACAGAGTAAGCCGGGAGATGGGCCTGAATCAGGGCTAGCGTCGGGGCTGGGTCAATCGGTGGCAGCTAGCTAGTTGTAATGGTCCAGGGTTTACGGCAGGAATCCGGCGATGTAATGGAAAAAACAGTCCGATGCTGGCAAGTATTATCCAGTCAACAAAAAAACGCTGGTGTCTGTGCAGAAGGAAAGGCCGCTAGCAGTGGCTAACAATGGCTAGTAGCTAATTAGCTGGCTAGCTCCTGATGGAGGTTCTAAAAGAATATATACAAAAAAAATACAAAAAATACAAAAGTACACGAGAGGACGACAAACCACATCTGCACTGCTACGCCATCTTGGATATAATCATGAAAGGCAGTAAACATACACATTTAATAACAGACTCATGAACACAATCCGGCAATAGTTAACATACACAACATTGTTTCACATTCTTTAATAACAGACTCATAAACACAATCATACAATAGGCTACAGCTCCCTTCATAGCTTCACAGCTTCCCCGGGAAACTTAACTTATTGTAGCCTCAAACGGATGAAATAGTAGTAGAGGAAGGGGTTCACTTCTGCTGCAGTGTTCACAGCTGTGCTAAGCTCAGCCGGACCAGTACGGCTACACGGTCAGGACTGACGTGAAACTGGATGCCGCTCGCACCATGGTTCCACGTCCTATAACCAGGTGAGATGGAGCAATATCATGGGGCAATGTACTCCTTAAAGAAAAATGTCATATGCACATCCAACTGGTTCAGGTTCGAGGCAAAAATAAAATGTATGAAAAAGCTAACCATGTTTGCGCAACACTATACCCTCCGAACATATCAATATCCTTCCAACCATGATTACATTGTCGATTTTAAATGTTGTCCTTGTACTGTATTGTGCAACTCTGCAATAAATGAGTGTTGGGACTGGGAGTGTAGCAGTGTTGCCCCAGATCATTGGCACTCTCATAGTCCTACTTGTTACAACCTGTGTGAAGATGGCAATCAACATGTCAGATCAGAGGACGGATAACAGTTTGTTCATCAAGTCAACTGTAAGTAGATGAGGCTTGTCTGTCAGTACACCTATTGGAGGCATAGTCTTTCATCTAGGCTACATCCTAAATGGTACCCTATTCCTTACATAGTGCACTAAATTTGACAAGGGCCCATCAGGCTCTGGTCAAAAGTAGAGCACTATGTAGGGTATAGGGTGCAATTTGGGATGTAGATCCTAGTCCCTGCCAAACAGGACAAGCTAGATCATTAGACTGGCATTCCTGAAACTGCAAGTGAAACAAATGTAATGAAAGTGTGTGTCTTCCAAAGACGCTCTAGTACTTTCACAACTTGGAAGAAACCAAAATAAAAATTTTTTTTTTTGCAAACTTGGAATAGAATACGGCATCTAATTATTATTTTATGATCATTGTATATTTGCTAATTTAATCAGCATGAGCTATTAGTGAGATCTGCACAACCTCCTTCTAAACAGCAAGGAATTAGTTTCTCTCCAAGTGCACGGTTCTGAACTGTAGATTTTGTACCCGTCAAAGAACACATACAAATGTTGCAAGTTCTTCCTTTATGTTTCTGTTTTTTCTAGTCCAGGCCAAATATGTGACCCACCACCTGGATTCGGTCCTATGTACCAAAATGTTTTTGCTTTTTGCATTGGATAAAAGTAGAGACTTCAACCTAGAAAATGGTAGATCATACACTGCAGTTGAGGAACAATGTGCAAGTAATCCTGTTTTGAAAGTTGATAAACTTGTAACCCCACTTTTGAGAAAATAATCAGTAACTGTTTTTGTACACCTACTGGAGAGCTCTTCTTTGTCTACACCCATTCAGCATCGTTCACACCCTCTTAATCCTTAGCCCGAACCATCCCTTTAAGGATTCACAGAGTAGTAAACAACCAATGATTTTAAAGACTAAAAGTGGGGAAGGAAGTAGCAAAAAGTAGAAGCAAAAATACACTTTATCTTGTCCTTGGCCTACATCCTAATCTGACTTTGGTGCAGGTCATGTTGTTCTTCACATTACCGTCTCTGGTAAACACACACTATATAAAATAGCTAGCTAAACAATGAACCATGAATCTAACTCTAATGGTGCATTAAACACAACTGGGAACGAGAGAGAGAGGAAAAAAATGACTGAAAAATTGATTTGAAACGGTCATCCAACTCGGAATCTCGGGCCTCTTTCTATAGCTCCTACACCAGTGGAGGCTGATGACTTGAAAAATTGAGGAGGATGGGAGACTCACAGTATAGGTGCGGAACGGACAGAGACGACAGTGTGTTTCAAAAATCGTCAAAGACTAATTATTTTAACCTAAAGCATTTAATAAAGTCATTTATAGTACAATATTATGGGGAATGGGAATGAGATGGCTACTTACCCCGTGTTGGAAAGGGATCACAGCAGTGATTGAACGAGGGTATGAGGCATGTGTTCAGGTGTTCAGAGGCTTGACCAGTGCAGGACAGGATTTGACTGGGAAGACAACACACTATACAGTTAGACAAAAGAGCTGAGAATGAGTTAGTCCAAGCAAGGAGTAAAAACATTGATGTGTATATGATTGACTCTACACACAGTAATAAGAGAAAATTGATAGGGGTGCTCACAGTGCTTGTAGGGGAAACATTCAATGGGCCAGCGGATGAGCGAGGACAAGGCTTCAGTTCATGTCAGGAGAAAGTTGACAATGGTAGTGGAGTGGAGTAGTCATCACCTGACTGCCATTAGGTACCGAGATGAGATCCTCAGGCCCCTTGTGAGACCATATGCTGACACATGCACATTTGTGGCCTGCTGGGGGTCATTTTGCAGGGCTCTGGCAGTGCTCCTCCTTGCACAAAGGCGGAGGTAGCGGTCCTGCTGCTGGGTTGTTGCCCTCCTACGGCCTCCTCCACGTCTCCTGATGTACTGGCCTGTCTCCTGGTAGCGCCTCCATGCTCTGGACACTACGCTGACAGACACATTAAACCTTCTTGCCACAGCTCGCATTGGTGTGCCATCCTGGATGAGCTGCACTACCTGAGCCACTTGTGTGGGTTGTAGACTCCGTCTCATGCTACCACTAGAGTGAAAGCACCGCCAGCATTCAAAAGTGACCAAAACATCAGCCCGGAAGCATAGGAACTGAGAAGTGGTCTGTGGTCACCACCTGCAGAATCACTCCTTTATTGGGGGTGTCTTGCTAATTCCCTATAATTTCCACCTTTTGTCTATTCCATTTGCACAACAGCATGTGAAATTTATTATCAATCAGTGTTGCTTCCTAAGTGGACAGTTTTATTTCACAGAAGTGTGATTGACTTGGAGTTACATTGTGTTGTTTAAGTGTTCCCTTTATTTTTTTTAGCAGTGTATATATATAAAAAAATCTGGAACCATATTCCAAAAGGTGCATACATGAAACAGAAAAAGTTACATTGATTCCAACATTCTATTATCAACATACCTGAATAAGGCCACATGATGTTCATGTAGGGGGAAAGCTGTATATCGTAGGAAAACATAAGGACTTGTGGTAATTGGTATTGTGGTTCCTGGCAGGACAGCTAGCAGTGGTAAATCGAGTGTATTTTGCAGCTATTTGGACCCAAAATAACTCTTGAAACACCACCATAGCTCTCTTGGCCGTATGCCTTTACATCCACCATTGTGAACCTGTAGTGGGCATCTTCTCTGTCTCCGTATCTCATCTATTATATATGTTGCTAGGTACATCAAATCTAGTATATCCCAGGCATTTCCTACAACTTCAATTTTCTTGCCAGTCAAGTCGTATCTGTGTACACTATTCTCCCGGGCGGGTCTTTGGGTGTTGCCACTTCCTTGTTTGGCTGTAGATGGCTATTACCAGCTCATCAACCTCAACTGTCCCCCTTTTAAAATCTTTTTTCAAGCGAACGTCTTTTTAGGGAGGCACACTCGTTCGGTTTATTTAGCCGCCAGCCAATCTGAAGCATGCTGACGCCTTAAGGCTATCAATAATTCATGGATGTTACCCTGCACATTTGAAAATATATGCATGAAAATAAAGATGTTTAAAAAATGTGACATTTTGGAAAGATTTCTGGACACTAGGCGGTGCCTAGGCCTTGTTATGGATAAACCTCTATAAGGATACAGTGCCTCGCAAACATATTCATCCCCCATGGTGTTTTTCGTATTTTGTTGCATTACAACCTGAATTTTTATTTAATTTAATTTGGATTTCATGTCATGGACATACACAAAATAGTCCAAATTGGTGCAGTGAAATGAAAAAATTACTTGTTTCAAATTTTTTTTTTTTTTAAATAAAATGGAAAAGTTGAGCATGCATATGTATTCACCCCCTTTGCTATGAAGCCCCTAAATAAGATCTGGTGCAACCAATTACCTTCAGAAGTCACATAATTAGTTAGATTGCACACAGGTGGACTTTAAGTGTCACATGATCTCAGTATATATAGACCTGTTCTGAAAGGCCCCAGAGTCTGCAACACCACAAAACAAGGGGCACCATGAAGACCAAGGAGCTCTCCAAACAGGTCAGGGACAAAGCTGTGGAGAAGTACAGTTCAGGGTTGGGTTATACAAAAATGTACTTATCGTTTAACATCCCACAGAGCACCATTAAATTATTATAAAACATTTAAAGAATATGGCATCACAACAAACCTGCCAAGAGAGGGCCACCCACAAAACTCATGGACCAAGCAACAAGGGCATTCATCAGAGAGTCAACAAAGAGACCAAAGATAACCCTGAAAGAGCTGCAAAGGTCCACAGGGGAGATTGGCGTATCTGTCCATAGGACCACTTTAAACCGTACACTCCACAGAGCTGGATATTTATTGAGCTTTTTGGCCATCAAGGAAAACGCTATGTCTGGCGCAAACCCAATACCTCTCATCACCCTGAGAACACCATCCACCATTTTTCATAAAGCAGGGACTGGGAAACTGGTCAGAATTGAAGGAATGATGGATGGCGTTAAATACAGGGAAGTTCTTGAGGGAACCCATTTCAGTCTTCCAGAGATTTGAGACTGGGACGGAGGTTCACCTTCCAGCAGAACAATGACCCTAAACATACTGCTAAAGCAATACTCAAGTAGTTTAAGGGGAAACATTTAAATGGTTTAGAATGGCCTAGTCAAAGCCCAGACCTCAATCCAATTGAGAATCTGTGGTATGACTTAAAGATTGCTGTACACCAGCGGAACCCATCCAACTTGAAGGAGCTGGAGCAGTTTTGCCTTGAAGAATGGGCAAAAATCCCAGTGGCTAGATCTGCCAAGCTTATAGAGACATACCCCAAGAGACTTGCAACTGTAATTGCTGCAAAAGGTGGCTCTACAAAGTATTGGCTTTGGGGAGGGTGAATAGTTATGCACGCTCAAGTTGAGTTTTTTTTTAAATTTCTTGTTTGTTTCACAATAAAAATATTTTGCATCTTCAAAGTGGTAGACATGTTGTATAAGTCAAATGATACAAACCTTCAATTTTTTATTCCAGGTTGTAAGGCAACAAAATAGGGAAAATTCCAAGGGGGGTGAACACTTTCGCAATCCACTGTAGATTGGTATAAGATATCTGCTCCATTTTGGTTGCACACGTTGAGAAGATGTTGGGGATTCACTGGAGGGGAATACTGACCAACAGAGCATCTGAATAGTCATGTCAGTATACAGCTCAATAATCACACTAGGCGTTTTAGTCTTCTGTGATGTAAATAAAGTGTAATATTGGGATGCAAAACATTTAAAGTCTATATCTGTCACGCGGGACTAGGTGGGTGCAGGAATGAGACGCACAGAGAGTTCCACTGGGGTATAGTGCTCTGTACTAAGGCACACAAAAAATTAAGCCCAACAATACAGGGCGCAGAACATACAACATGACAACCCAAAAACCACAGGGTGTCAAGTGTAAGAAAGAAAATTACACCTCAGCCTACAATGCACACACGTAACAAACTAAAGACAATCCCGCACAAAACAAGGGTGGGTCTACCTACTAAATATAGGGAAGCTCATTAACCGAAAACAACAGTACACGGGTGAAACTAATAAGACAAAACAAACAGACAAACGAAAAAGGGATCGGTGGCGGCTAGTAGGACGGTGACGACGACTGCCGAGCACCGCCCGAACAGGTAGGGGAGCCAACTTCGGCGGAAGTACCCCCCCCCCCCCCACCCCACCGGCCTCAAGGACGACCCGGAGGGCGAGGCGCCGGGCGATCCGGATGGAGGCGGTGGAAGTCTCTCAGTAGAGAAGGATCCAAAATGTCCCCCACTGGAACCCAGCATCTCTCCTCCGGACCGTACCCCTCCCAGTCCACGAGGTACTGTAGGCCCCTCACCCGGCGTCTCGAGTCCAGAATGCCACGTACTGTGTACGCCGGGGACCCCTCGATGTCCAGAGAGGGCGGAGGGACCTCAGGCACTTCACCTTCTTGAAGGGGACCAGCCACTACCGGCCTGAGGAGAGACACATGAAACGAGGGGTTAATACGGTAATACCTAGGAAGTTGTAACCTGTAACACACCTCGTTTATTCTCCTCAAGACTTTAAATGGACCCACACACTGCGGCCCCAGCTTCCGACAGGGCAGGCGGAGGGGCAGGTTTCGGGTCGAGAGCCAGACCCTGTCCCCCGGTGTGAACACGGGGGCCTCACTGCGGTGCTGGTCAGCGCTCCTCTTCTGCCGTTCTCCCGCTAACCTTAGCGATTCCTGGACGTCTTTCCAGGTGTCCTTGGAGCGCTGTACCCATTCCTCTACCACAGGAGCCTCAGTCTGGCTCTGATGCCATGGGGCCAGGACCGGCTGGTAACCTAACACACACTCAAAAGGGGACATGTTCGTTGAGGAGTGGCGGAGGGAGTTCTGAGCGAGATCAGCCCAAGGAACATGCCTCGTCCACTCACCAGGCCGGTCCCGGCAATATGACCGCAGAAACCTGCCCACATCCTGGTTTACGCGCTCCACCTGCCCATTACTCTCGGGATGAAAACCCGAGGTCAAGCTGACCGAGACCCCCAGTCTCTCCATAAACACCCTCCAAACTCTGGACGTGAATTGGGGGCCCCGATCAGAAACGATGTCCTCAGGCACCCCATAGTGCCGTAAGACATGGGTAAATAAGGCCTCCGCAGTCTGCAGGGCCGTAGTGAGACCGGGCAACAGGATGAGATGGCAGGACTTAGAAAACCGATCCACAACGACCAGGATAGTAGGACTTCCCTGGGACGGGGGAAGGTTGGTAAGAAAGTCCACCGCCGTTGTGGAACGGGGAGGGGCTGTAACTTCCCTCTAGGCAAGTGCCGAGGAGCCTTGCTCTGAGCGCACACCAAGCAGGAGGAGACATAAAATCTAACGTCCTTAGCCAACGTGGGCCACCAGTATCTCCCTCTAAGACTCCGCACTGTCCTCTCGATGCCAGGATGACCCGAGGAGGGGAGAGTATGAGCCCAACGGATTAGCTTATCCCGGACCCCCCCCGGCACGTACTGAGCTCCCGCTGGACAGTTAGGGGGGGCCTGCTCTAACTGTGAGGCTCTCTCTATCTCCGCGTCCACCTCCCATACCACCGGTGTCACGAGACATGAAGGTGGAATGATGGGAGTTGGCTCAACGGACCGCTCCTCGGTATCATAGAGGCGGGACAGCGCGTCGGCTTTGGTGTTTTTGGAGCCTGGCCGGTACGAGATGGTGAACTGAAACCGGGTGAAAAACATGGCCCATCTAGCCTGACGCAGATTTAGTCTCCTCGCTGCCCGGATGTACTCGAGATTACGATGGTGAGAAAAGGGTGTTTCGCCCCCTCAAGCCAATGTCTCCACACCTTCAGGGCCTTGACTACAGCTAACAACTCCCGATCCCCCACGTCATGGTTTCGCTCCGCCGGACCGAGCTTGAAAAGAAGGCACAAGGGCGGAGCTTGGGTGGTACGCCCGAGCGCTGGGACAGCACGGCCCCGACCCCCGCCTCGGACGCGTCCACCTCCACTATGAACGCTAAAGAGGGGTCCGGGTGCGCCAACACGTGCGCATTGGTGAACAGCTCCTTCAGACGACTGAAAGCTCTGTCCGCCTCTGCTGACCAACGCAAGCGCACAGGTCTTCCCTTCAGCAGTGAGGTAATGGGAGCAGCCACCTGACCAAAACCCCGGATAAACCTCCGGTAGTAATTGGCAAACCCTAAAAACCCTGCACCTCTTTCTCCGTGGTCGGAGTCGGCCAATTACGCACGGCTGTAACGCGTGCGTAACTGTATATAAAAATATTATAATAATTCTTGACCAAGTAGCTCACTGACCCTTTACTTCCAAGATGACATATACTCTTACATATACTCTTTCCTAGAAAAACAGTTTACAAGAAAAATATAGTGCTCTTCAAAGACTAAATATAGTTTTTAAAGTAATACATATTATTTCGCAATATAGAATGTTTTTACTGAGTGCATGCTCTGCAACTATCCATCTGCAACTTTACCGGCAATGTGTTAATGCTAACATTCTTGAAGAACAGCATAAAGTATGACAAAAACTAAGAGAGAAAATATGAACCAAAGCAGTCAATTATGTTCTCTATGGTCCGGATACAATCACACATGTTATTGCCGTTTCTGTGTACTCAGACTTCCTTTACAGGCAGATGTTTCTAGTCAAAGTGGTATTCCTTCCGTGCCCAGACCTATTCTGCCATTTTATTTCACCACAGGGAAAAAGGGTATGCCTAACATGTGCTAGTGCAACATGTGTAACGACCACAGTACATGTTCAATCAATAAAACGAGCCATAGGAATCCATATTCATTGTTGCCATGATGGCCTGAGCTAAGCAGTCTCAGTCCCATCTACCCTGTGACCATCAAAGGGCAATCTATACTAAGAGCTCTGTTAAATCTGTATCGTTGAAGGGTTACAGATTGCGCAATAGAAATGTAAAGGTCATTTCCGATTGAGCCGACATGACATATGCAGCATTTACCATGAACGCAGTCTCCGCTAACGCAGGAACATTGCCTTTAAATTTCAGTAACGCTGAACTTCTGTGATATGTGTTAGCACAATGACTGGAATTCTAAGGTAACAGCTAGCATGCTAGTTCTTACCACCATAGACTTCCAGTCATTGCGCTAATGCTAGTTAGCATTGGCTCGTGAAACTGCCTATAACTTCCTTCAAACTGGATGCAGAGAAATATAAATGCTATCCATGAGTTGACTGATTGATTGAATTTATTAGACCATTTTTTTATTACATACATAAGGGCGCTCCAGCCGGTGACGCCTCCACTTACAATTTAAGAAAATAATCAAGGATAACACGCCTCGCTCAGAGAAAGAGACACAGCTGCATGTGACCTCACATTTTTCAACATGTTTTTTAACAAAACGATAGAGTGGAGTTAGATTAACTTGGAGTTTTCGGCAGGTACATATGCAGGATGCTACTCTCCACAGCACGGACTTTGCTCCATATCAAAGCCCAAACCTACAACCTAATTTTGACCAGAATTAACTGCTTCAAAGGTTTTTTCCCCCCAAGCTATACGGAGGGTGCTCTAGCAAACAAACAACAGAGACCGGAGGACACCATCCAACCTGGAACTGAGTGAGTAGTGTTTGGTCTGATGCTATTTTGAAAGCCAAGAAGAAAAAATTTATAAAAATAAAGCACATTACAATGATTTATTTTATGGGGGCTGAATGCTGAGTTAACCTTTACTGCTCAGGCGTTCCGCCAGCGGAACTCCTCCCACATTCCACTTCAAAGGCGAAATTCAAAATATATTTTTTAGAAATATTTAACTTTCACACATTAACTTCTTATGGCTGCAGCCCGACATCGGTACACTTATGACAACAGCCAGCTCAAGTGGAGGGCGCGAAATTCAAAATATATATATTTTTAAATATTTAACTTTCACACATTAACAAATCCAATACAGCATATGAAAGGTACACATCTTGTGAATCCAGCCAACATGTCCGATTTTTAAAATGTTTTACAGCGAAAACACCACATATATTTATGTTAGCTCACCACCAAATACAAAAGAGGACAGACATTTTTCACAGCACAGGTAGCATGCACAAAGCCAATCTAACTAACCAAGAACCAACCAAACTAACCAAGAAAAACTTCATCAGATGACAGTCTTATAACATGTTATTCAATAAATCTATGTTTTGTTCGAAAAATGTGCATATTTCAGGTATAAATCATAGTTTACATTGCAGCTACAATCAGAAGTTGCACCGAAAGCAGACAGAATAATTACAGACACCAACGTCAAATACCTAATTACTCATCATAAAACATTTCTGAAAAATACATAGTGTACAGCAATTGAAAGACAGGCATCTTGTGTTTCCAGACAATATTTCCGATTTATCAAGTGTTTTACAGCGAAAACATAATATAGCGTTATATTAGCTTAGCACAATAGCCAGAAAGACAAGCCATTTCCCAGTAGCAAAAGTAAGCGATCGTAACAAACAAGCAAAATATATATAATTTTTGACTAACCTTGATTTTCTTCCTCAGATGACAGTCCTATAACATCAGGTTATACATACACTTATGTTTTGTTCGAAAATGTGCATATTTAGAGCTGAAATCAATGGTTACACCGTGTGCTAACTTAGCTACTTTTCCCCACTACGTTCGGATTTTTCCTGACACTTTTTCTGACACACATATTCTGACCAAATAGCTATTCATAAACATAACAAAAAAATACATGTTGTATAGGAAATGATAGATCCATTAGTTCTTAATGAAATCGCAGTGTTAGAATTCTAAAAATAACTTCATTACGATATGCAGCTTCGGTATAGCTAGAGTACCCAAAGGTTGGGCGTCGGCGACTTGTTCACATGTACGACAGATATATGAAATAACATCATAAAATGGGTCTTACTTTTGGTGATCTTCCATCAGAATGTTGGACAAGGTGTCCTTTGTCCAGAACAGTCGTTGTTTGGATTTGGGACGTCCAATATCCCTCTCGATTTAGCTTGCACACTAGCCAGGTGGCTCTAATCACTCCAACGTCAACAAAGTCAGAGAACGGAACACGGCAAAACTCCCGAAAAAAATTCAATAATCTGATTAAACTACACTGCTCAAAAAAATAAAGGGAACACTTAAACAACACAATGTAACTCCAAGTCAATCACACTTCTATGAAATCAAACTGTCCACTTAGGAAGCAACACTGATTGACAATAAATTTCACATGCTGTTGTGCAAATGGTATAGACCAAAGGTGGAAATTATAGGCAATTAGCAAGACACCCCCAAAAAAGGAGTGATTCTGCAGGTGGTGACCACAGACAACTTCTCAGTTTCTATGCTTCCTGGCTGATGTTTTGGTCACTTTTGAATGCTGGCGGTGCTCTCACTCTAGTGGTAGCATGAGACGGAGTCTACAACCCACACAAGTAGCTCAGGTAGTGCAGTTCATCCAGGATGGCACATCAATGCGAGCTGTGGCAAAAAGGTTTGCTGTGTCTGTCAGCGTAGTGTCCAGAGCATGGAGGCGCTACCAGGAGACAGGCCAGTACATCAGGAGACGTGGAGGAGGCCGTAGGTGGGCAACAACCAAGCAGCAGGACCGCTACCTCCGCCTTTGTGCAAGGAGGTGCACTGCCAGAGCCCTGCAAAATGACCTCCAGCAGGCCACAAATGTGCATGTGTCAGCATATGGTCTCACAAGGGGTCTGAGGATCTCATCTCGGTACCTAATGGCAGTCAGGCTAACCGGTCATGCTGGAGGATGTTGCAGGCAGCAGAACGTTCTCCACGGCGTCTCCAGACTCTGTCACATGTGCTCATGTGCTCAGTGTGAACCTGCTTTCATCTGTGGAGAGCACAGGGCGCCAGTGGCGAATTTGACAATCTTGGTGTTCTCTGGCAAATGCCAAACGTTCTGCACGGTGCTGGGCTGTAAGCACAACCCCCACCAGTGGACGTTGGGCCCTCATACCACCCTCATGGAGTCTGTTTCTGACCGTTTGAGCAGACACATGCACATTTGTGGCCTGCTGGAGGTCATTTTGCAGGGCTCTGGCAGTGCACCTCCTTGCACAAAGGCGGAGGTGGAAGACTATTCCAAACTATTCCAGACTATTCCTTTGGAAGACTATTCCAAAGAATTCTATCTGATTACAAAAAAGTGTATTTCCCATACCACTATTAAATCTAAAAGGAATATCTTCAGTTTCCCTCCTTCTAGTGGAATAGTTATTGTTATCCCAAACCAAATTAAAGTAGTTACTAAAGTACATGGTGACCATACTGTGAACAATATTATATACAAGACACAATTGAACTTCTTACGGCTGAAATCCCATTAACGGGATCGATTTGACAACAGCCAGTGAAAGTGCAGGGCGCCAAATTCAAAAAGAAATCTCATAATTAAAATTCCTAAAACATACAAGTATTATACAGCATTTTAAAGATACACTTGTTGTTAATCCCACTACAGTGTCCGATTTCAAAAAAGCTTTATGACGAAAGCATACCATGCGATTATGTTAGGTCAGCGCCAAGTCACAGAATAACACAGCCATTTTTCCAGCCAAAGATAGGAGTCACAAAAAGCAGAAAGAGATAAAATGAATCACTAACCTTTGATGATCTTCATCAGATTACACTCATAGGACTTCATGTTACACAATACATATATGTTTTGTTCGATGAAGTTCATATTTATATCCAAAAACCTCAGTTTACATTGGCGCCATGTTCAGAAATGCCTCCAGAATATCCGGAGAAATTGCAGAGAGCCACATCAAATAACAGAAATACTCATCATAAACTTTGATGAAAGATACATGTTTTCCATAGTATTAAAGATAAACTTGTTCTTAATGCAACCGCTGTGTCAGATTTCAAAAAAGCTTTACGGCAAAAATATTTAATAATCTGAGAACAGCGTTCAGCCACAAAAGCAAGCCATACAGTTACCCGCTAAATTGTGGAGTCAACAAAAGTCATAAATAGCATTATAAATCTTCACTTACCTTTGCTGATCTTCGTTGGAATGCACTCCCAGGACTCCCACAAGAAATGTTTGTTTTGTTCGGTAATGTCCATCACTTATGTCCAAATAGCTACTTTTGTTAGCGCGTTTGGTAAACAAATCCAGGGTCACAAAGCGCGTTCACTAAAAGCAGACGAAATGTCAAAAAGTTCCGTGACAGTCAGTAGAAACATGTCAAACGATGTATAGAATCCATCTTTAGGATGTTTTTAACATAAATCTTCAATAATGTTCCAACCGGAGAATTCCTTTGTCTTCAGAAATGCGATAGAACAGAGCTCGCTCTCACATGAACGCGCATGGTCAGCTTATGATTGACCTTACTCAATCCCCTCTCCTTCGGCCCCACTTCACAGTAGAAGCATCAGACAAGGTTCTAAAGACTGTTGACATCGAGTGGAAGCCGTAGGAAGTGCAAACAGACCCATATCCCACTGTGTTTTTGATAGGTCAAGAGTTGAAAACCTACAAACCTCAGATTTCCCACTTCCTGGTTGGATTTCTTTCTCAGGTTTTTGCCTGCCATACTCACATATATCATTCAAACAGTTTTAGAAACTTCAGAGTGTTTTCTATCCAATACTAATAATAATATGCATATATTAGCAACTGGGACTGAGGAGCAGGCAGTTTACTATGGGCACCTCTGGGCACCTTTTCATCCAAGCTAATCAATACTGCCCCTGCAGCAATAAGAAGTTAAAAAGTTCATGTGTGGAATTTATTTCCTTTTAAATGTGTTTGGGCCAATCAGTTGTGTTGTGACAAGGTATACAGAAAATAGCCCTGTTTTGTAAAATACCAAGTATATATTATGGCAAGAACAGCTCAAATAAGCAAAGAGAAATGACAGTTCATTACTTAAAGACATGAAGGTCAGTCAACACGGAACATTTCAAGAACTTTCAAAGTTTCTTCAAGTGCAGTCGCAAAAACATTCAAGCGCTATGATGAAACTGGGTCTCATGAGGACCGTCACAGAAAAGGAAGACCCAGAGTTACCTCTGCTGCAGAGGATAAGTTCATTAGAGTTACCAGCCTCAGAAATTGCAGCCAAAATAAATGCTTCGCAGACTTCAAGCAACAGACACATCTCAACATCAACTGTTCAGAGGAGACTGCGTGAATCAGGCCTTCGTGGTCGAATTGCTGCAAAGAAACCACTACTAAAGGACACCAATAAGAAGAAGAGACTTGCTTGTGCCAAGAAACACAAGCAACGTACACTAGACCAGTGGAAATTTGGCCTTTGTTCTGGAGTCCAAATTGGAGATTTTTGGTTCCAACCGCCGTGTCTTTGTGAGACGCGGTGTGGGTGAGCGGATGATCTCTGCACGTGTATTTTCCACCGTAAAGCATGGAGGAGGAGGTGTTATGGTGTTGGGGTGCTTGCTGGTGACACTGTCTGTGATTTATTTAGAATTCAAGGCACACTTAACCAGCATGGCTACCACTGCATTCTCCAGCGATACGCCATACCATCTGGTTTCGGCTTAGTGGGACTATCATTTGTTTTTCAACAGGACAATGACCACCCCCAGGCTGTGTAATGGCTATTTGACCAGGAAGGAGAGTGATGGAGTGCTGCATCAGATGACCTGGCCTCCACAATCCCATGACCTCAACCAAATTGAGATGGTTTGGGATGAGTCATACCGCAGAGTGGAAAGGAAAAGCAGCCAACAAGTCCTCAGGATATGTTAGAACTCCTTCAAAACTGTTGGAAATGCATTCCAGGTGAAGGCAGTTGACAGAATGACAAGTGTGCAAAGCTGTCATCAAGGCATAGCTTGCTTGGCTATTTGAAGAATCTCAAATATAAAATATATTTTGATTCTACACTTTTTGATTCCATATGCGTTATTTCATAGTTTTGATGTCTTCACTATTATTCTTCAAATTAGAAAATAGTAAAAACAAAGAAAAACCCTTGAATGAGCAGGTGTTCTAACTCTTTTGACCGGTAGTGTAGGTTTTAATCGTCACAGTGGGAACAACATCCACTGTACACTTCCTGATTAATTCAGCCAGTGTATATGTCAATGTTATTCTCAGAGGCAACCCGTAACATGTCCCAGTCCGCATGATCAAAACAGACTTGAATCCCCTGCTGTGGGTAAAACTGCTAGACTTGACTCTCCCAATAACAACCTGAATGACCAGGTAACAGGGGGAATGGAAAGTTGCTATGTGAAACAGGTAGGGCAATTTAATTGTTAAAACATTAACAGGGTTGATGTGTTATGCTCAACCCGCTCAGTTTTCCACCACAAAACACCAGAAATGTTTCAAAAAGAGTCAAACCAGCTCACCTGCTGTTACACTATTATTTGACTATTAGATATTCAGCGTTTAATTTGAAAAAGTTCACTTAACTGGGTTGACCTTAAATTGAGGGGCAGTTTTATTTTTGAATTTAAAATGAATCACTAATAACATGAATTTTCAGAAATGACTTTGTCAAGTCAACAAAATAACTCTGATTTACAATGATGAAAACTTAAATGTTGGGATTAAGTGGGTTAAATCTTCCTAGAAAAGGATGCACAGAGGGACATGTCGAAATGCAGAATTTTGGAAATTTAGTAAGGATTTATTCATTTAAAAAAACATTATTAATTGAATTCTCAATGTGGTGTATATTAAAGGGAATCTCATTTACTATAACAAGCTTTTAACTCTAGATGTGTGTACATTTCTACTTAAAATATCAAAGGGATGCAGAAGGCACTCATTTCATGGAACGACCCAGCTATAGATATCACTTGCAATCTAGAGACACACACATGAGGAAACTTATGTTCAGAATTCCTTAGTTGTGTCTACACACACCTGTGTATTTTACACATCATATGTAACTAATGATAAAATGCGGGCAGCTATTCCATTTCCTAACGTATCATTACCTTCATCATGACACCTAATCTGTCATCGAGGTGAATGATACATATGAAATGTGTGGTATGAGTATGAATACAATGTTTTCACTGTAAAGAGTTGGAAAAGAAGCAGGTATTGGGGAAATTAAAGCAGGTATGGATAGCAAGCTTCAACATGTACAGCAATCCTATAACTGTCACAAAAAGCATTAAAATCCACTCAATGCCTTTAACCTCTTGAGTCCCACAGTAACGGTGGCACATTTTGGACTTCTAACCCCTTTTCAAAAAACGGTGTGTTTGAGACTGCTGTTGCATTGGATTTGGCTGTTTATTTTGCATCCGCTTATACCAACCATTAGTATATGTGATTAACAGGGGCCGAGGTATAGCAGTGTTTGTGAGACCATACTGAAAATTGTTATTTTCCCAAAAACGTATGTGAAGTCTGACCAGTTTGAGCTACAAACTATTATGACCCATATTTTAAAAGCTGAGACTCTCACAAACCTGCTTCACTCTATGACAAGACACACGAGTTGTTTGAAGGTAAGGGTTTTTTCGGCATAGATCATAGGAAATAGTGTCTATAATACTGTAATAAGCTCACATAGTTGCTGTCACAAACTCCACACAGTGGTCACTGACTAGTTGGATATTTATTTCCAACTGAGCAAACAATTTCTGTACTTACAGCATTCTTATAAATTCATTTTTTAAATCAGGTTTTTGCTTGGCGGATGTTTTTTGATGTTAACATGAATGCAGCGGTTTATGTCAAATTGTTCTACTTGTGGCCCAAGATAGGTGTAAAACACTTCGATGTCAAGCTAAATATGAGGGCAGAGCAAGCAGATGAATGAAAGTGGTGCATTTCAGCTTATTTTGCTGTGGAAGCCTGGTTCCAAATCAGAGAACAGTGTCTTTGCTTGTTTAAGTCACAAAAGGTTGACTTATTCCACAGCTGGTTCAGTGATATGTGCTCAGGCTGCTATTTGCTATCATTTTGCTGCCATCTACTGGATCTTCCTTCCACCTTTCTTAAAATGTGGATCACCATGTGCAGCTTCTCACTGCATGTGGCTGTGTACTGTACATCATGACACAGAACATGATGACCCCCTAAACCCGAATCAGAACCCCACTAGTACCTCCTCCCCAGGATTGCAAAAATGATTGCATAACTTTCTCAAAAATTCCTAGCTTTTCCAGAAATATCCGTTGAAAGATTCTCAGAATCAGGAGGGAGTAAGCAGGGAATCTGGAATCCTCAAACCAGGATTTGATAACCTAGGGAAGGTTATCAGAATTTTGGCAATCAGTTACTACATTGCCACCTTCCAAACAAAACCAACTGTTCAACAACTATATATGGGCAATTTATTATGGACATTTTTTGGACAAAAGCTGATATCAAAAGACAAGATCACTTCCTGTTGATCCAAATTCACCGCCCACTTGTTGTAGGAAAATCAGAAAACATTATCTCCAGACTGCCATGGACTCCTGTCATGGTTTTAATTTCTTACATTTATAATCTTTGAGATTTTGATTATTAGTTATTAATTCACATCAAAGTATTTATCGGGTCAAAATGCAGCAACAAAGTAATCGTTGGAAATATTGCAGTAGAGATACAGTAGCTGTATTATGCCACACAGTGTTTTACTTTTCTATAAAAGCCCTCCAGCCAACAATTGGTGCAGTCATCCCAGTTTCCTTGATATTTCAGCATATGTACAACCTTTCAACACAGTCATGTTGTTTTACTGCAGCTACAGTAGTTGGTGGAATTTACAAAAAGTAAATCAACATACATAATATTTGATAGATTACAAAGACAATATAAATAAACAGAATTATTTGATTTTGATCAATTGATTTTAGCTGATTTAGATTGGAATATATTAGGGTGTGATACCTGGGCCCATATCCACAAAGTGTATCAGAGGAGGGTTGCTGATCTAGTATCAGATCCCTCCTGTCCATATAGGCTAATCATATTCATTATGATATTAAAGGCAACACTGATCCTAGATCAGCACTCCTACTCTGAGTGGCTTTGTGAATACGGGCCCAAGCCTTAATGTTACAATGTAAAAAGTAACTGCCTAAGTCATTCATCTTTTACTGCAGTTGGCAAAATCAGTATCACACAGAGTGATTCTTGGTAGTCTTAAACAAATCTACTTTGAAACAAAAGTATACACCTCACACACATGGTTATGGGCTTATTAAAAAAACAATACACGTGTACCATGACAGATAGAGTTGAAATGTATTCCATTTTGAGTTTGCATCACAATATTACCCATCACAGAAGATGGAAATATATATAAAAAAGTGTTTTTATTGTAAAAAAAATAATTTCTTAATAATGAAAAATATTAATAACATTCCACACAAGGCCAAAGAGGGTGCTTTTGGTCATTGACTGCAGCAAAGGGCTACAGAAATTGAGTAGTGGCTACTCGAACATCTCCAACGGTCAGTAGATGTCACAACCTGATCTGTTTCACCTGTCTTGTGCTTGTCTCCACCCCCCTCCAGGTGTCACCCGTTTTCCCCATTTTCCCCTGCGCATTAATACCTGTGTTTTCTGTTTGTCTGTTGTTCCCGTACTCCTGTTTTTCTCTCTAGTCTTCCCATTTTTGACCATTCTGCCTGCCCTGACCCTGAGCCTGCCTGCCGTTGTGTACCTTGTGACACTGCTCTGGATTACTGACCTCTTCCTGCCCTTGACCTGTCATTTTTCTGCCCCCTGGTTTTGTAATAAACTTTTGTTACGTCGAACTGTCTGCGTTTGGGTTTCATCCTGAGGTCTGACAGTAGAATCAAATCATAAAAAAGTGGTACTAACTCATATGACAATAAGATTTCTTATCACTTGATGTTTTTGAGTGCTGTTAACAAATAACGTTTTTGTGTAAATATTACTTTATTTATTTGTGTAATGTAAAGTTTGAGTTTTTACAAGTTATCATGAATTAATATTTTAAAGTCAATCAAACATTTATTAAATATGTTGTTTTACTTGATTCTAATATGTTTTACATCTTTACCTAAAATAATAAAGTAGTAGGCAGGCTCTGTTTTTAGATGGTTGTGGGTAATTCAAAACATTTAGACTTTATGATACTTTTACACAATGTTCTAAGCATGTGTGAAGAACATTTTTTTCTAAAATAGTTTTAAGCAGTTTGTTGTGCAATCAAGTGTAATTGATCATGACCATCAACAAGGTGTCATGACTTCCACCGAAGTCGTTTCCTCTCCTTGTTCGGGCGGTGTTCGGCGGTCGGCATCACCAGTCTTCTAGCCATTTTCGATCCACTTTTCATTTTCCATTTGTTTTGTCTTGTTTTCCTACACACTTGGTTTCCATTTCCCTCATTAAGTGTTGTATATTTAACCCTCTGTTCCCTCCATGTCCTTGTGTGGAATTGTTTGTAAGTGCTTGTGCACTGTTACTGGTGAGCGTCGGGTTTTGTACCTATGTAGGTTCTTTTTTTATTGCAGTTGGTTTTGAAAATTAAACTGCTCCGGCTATTACCTATTTCTGCTCTCCTGCATCTGACTTCACTGCCACCAGTTCCGCAACCCGTACACAAGGTTATTTACACCACTCTTAATAAGAGGCTTTTGAAGTATTCACCCCCTTGGCATTTTGCCTATTTTGTTGCCTTACAACCTGGAATTCAAACTGACTTGGCGGGTTTGTATCATTTGATTTACACAACATGCCTACCACTTTGAAGATGCAAAATATGTTTTATTGTAAAACAGACAAGAAATAAGACAAAACTATTCAACCCCCCCCCCCCCCCCCATAAGTCTTTACTTTGTAGAGCCACCTTTTGCAGGAATTACAGCTGCAAGTCTCTATTGGTATGTCTCTATAAGCTTGGCACATCTAGCCACTGGGATGTTTGCCCATTCTTCAAGACAAAACTGCTCCAGCTCCTTCAAATTGGATGGGTTCCGCTGGTGTACAGCAATCTTTAAGTCATACCACAGATTCTCAATTGGATTGAGGTCTGGGCTTTGACTAGGCCATTCCAAGACATTAAATGTTTCCCCTTAAACCACTCGAGTGTTGCTTCAGCAGTATGCTTAGGGTCATTGTCCTGCTGGAAGGTGAACCTCTGTCCCAGTCTCAAATCTCTGGAAGACTGAAACAGGTTTCCCTCAAGAATTTCCCTGTATTTAGCGCCATCCATCATTCCTTCAATTCTGACCAGTTTCCCAGTCCCTGCTGATGAAAAATATCAGGGATGATGTTCTCGGAGTGATGAGGTGTTGGGTTTGTGCCAGACATAGTTTTTTTCTTGATGGCCAAAAAGCTACATTTTTGTCTCATCTGACCAGAGTACCTTCTTCCATATGTTTGGGGAGTCTCCCACATGCCTTTTGGCGAACGTCAAACGTGTTTGCTTATTTTTTTCTGGACAATCTTCCGTAAAGCCCAGCTTAGTGGAGTGTACGGCTTGGAGTTGTCCTAAGGACAGATACTCCAATCTACGCTGTGGAGTTTTGTAGCTTCATCAGGGTTATGTTTGGTCTCGTTGTTGCCTCTGATTAATTCCCTTCTTGCCTGGTCCGTGAGTTTTGGTGGGTGGCCCTCTCTTGGCAGGTTTGTTGTGGTGCCATTTTTTTTCCATTTTTTAATAATGGATTTAATGGTGTTCCGTGGGATGTTCTGGGTTTCTGATATTTTTTTATAACCCAACCCTGATCTGTACTTCTTCACAACTTTGTCTCTGACCTGTTTGGAGAGCTCCTTGGTCTTCATGGTGCCACTTGCTTAGTGGTGTTGCAGACTCTGGGGCCTTTCAGAACAGGTGTGTATATATATATATATACACTGCTCAAAAAAATAAAGGGAACACTAAAATAACACATCCTAGATCTGAATGAATGAAATATTCTTATTAAATACTTTTTTCTTTACATAGTTGAATGTGCTGACAACAAAACCACACAAAAATGATCAATGGAAATCAAATGTATCAACCCATGGGGGTCTGGATTTGGAGTCACACTCAAAATTAAAGTGGAAAACCACACTATAGGCTGATCCAACTTTAATGTAATGTCCTTAAAACAAGTCAAAATGAGGCTCCGTAGTGTGTGTGGCCTCCACGTGCCTGTATGACCTCCCTACAACGCCTGGGCATGCTCCTGATGAGGTGGCGGATGGTCTCCTGAGGGATCTCCCCTCCCAGACCTGGACTAAAGCATCCGCCAACTCCTGGACAGTCTGTGGTGCAACGTGGCGTTTGTGGATGGAGCGAGACATGTCCCAAATGTGCTCAATTGGATTCAGGTCTGGGGAACGGGTGGGCCAGTCCATAGCATCAATGCCTTCCTCTTGCAGGAACTGCTGACACACTCCAGCCACATGAGGTCTAGCATTGTCTTGCATTAGGAGTAACCCAGGGCCAACCGCACCAGCATATGGTCTCACAAGGGGTCTGAGGATCTCATCTCGTTACCTAATGGCAGTCAGGCTACCTCTGGCGAGCACATGGAGGGCTGTGCGAGCCCACAAAGAAATGCCACCCCACACCATGACTGACCCACCGCCAAACCGGTCATGCTGGAGGATGTTGCAGGCAGCAGAACGTTCTCCACGGCGTCTCCAGACTCTGTCACGTCTGTCACATGTGCTCAGTGTGAACCTGCTTTCATCTGTGAAGAGCACAGGGCGCCAGTGGCGAATTAGCCAATCTTGGTGTTCTCTGGCAAATGCCAAACATCCTGCACGGTGTAGGGCTGTAAGCACAACCCCCACCTGTGGACGTCGGGGCCTCATACCACCCTCATGGAGTCTGTTTCTGACCGTTTGAGCAGACACATGCACATTTGTGGCCTGCTGGAGGTCATTTTGCAGGGCTCTGGCAGTGCTCCTCCTTGCACAAAGGCGGAGGTAGCGGTCCTGCTGCTGGGTTGTTGCCCTCCTACGGCCTCCTCCACGTCTCCTGATGTACTGGCCTGTCTCCTGGTAGCGCCTCCATGCTCTGGACACTACGCTGACAGACACAGCAAACCTTTTTGCCACAGCTTGCATTGATGTGCCATCCTGGATGAGCTGCACTACCTGAGCCACTTGTGTGGGTTGTAGACTCCGTCTCATGCTACCACTAGAGTGAAAGCACCGCCAGCATTCAAAAGGGACCAAAACATCAGCCAGGAAGCATAGGAACTGAGAAGTTGTCTGTGGTCACCACCTGCAGAACCACTCCTTTATTGGGGGTGTCTTGCTAATTGCCTATAATTTCCACCTTTTGTCTATTCCATTTGCACAACAGCATG
Source organism: Salvelinus fontinalis (assembly GCF_029448725.1). Taxonomy (NCBI): domain Eukaryota; kingdom Metazoa; phylum Chordata; class Actinopteri; order Salmoniformes; family Salmonidae; genus Salvelinus; species Salvelinus fontinalis. Next base: position 798,616 of record NC_074676.1, on the reverse strand, counting down.
TGACATTTATTGTCAATCAGTGTTGCTTTCTAAGTGGACAGTTTGATTTCATAGAAGTGTGATTGACTTGGAGTTACATTGTGTTGTTTAAGTGTTCCCTTTATTTTTTGGAGCAGTGTATATTGAGATCATGTGACAGATCATGTGACAGTTAGATTGCACATAGGTGAACTTTATTTAACTAATTATGTGACTTCTGAATGTAATTGGTTGCAGCAGATCTTATTTAGGGGCATCATAGCAAAGGGGGTGAAGTTATTGCTAGTTATTGCTAGAGAAATGCACACTGTGCTCAACAATGCCTGCAAAGGTGGGTCAAAATGTAAAATTGTCAAATACATACATGTAAAACAATGTTAAACATTTAGATACGTCTATATAAAAGTTTATGGTCATACGCACATCCTTAAAAACATACAATACCAGTCCAAAGTTTGGATAGACTGAGTCCCTGTAGAGTTGCCAAGTGTTCCGCTAACAAACAAGGTGTCTTCAGTATCATTAGGAGTCTTACCATGTTTGATGCCAATGAATCTAAGAGAGTTGATGTTGTGACGAGCCTCCATGAAATTGCCAGCCACATGGTTTCTCTGGTCTAGGGCCCTGATATTACTCCTGTGTTCTGTTATCCTTGTTGTCAGAGCTCGTTTTGTTGTTCCCACATAGCATTGACCACAAATACACTTGATCAGGTATATCACGTTTTTTGTGGAACATGTAATGATGCTCTTAATCTTAATGGCCTTGCCTGTAATAGGGTGATTGAACATTTGTGCAAATGTTCGAAAAGTTACACTGGGTACATTCGCCACATCTATAGTTACCGTCTGGCACATTGTCTATAAAGGTACAACGTGGCACTGGTGGAAGATCAGACCTCACCACCATTTGACTGATGTAGGGATCGCGTCTGAAGACTACCTGCAGTATTTTCCAGTTGTGGATCAGTGCTCAAGATGTGCTAGTGTTTTTTAATGATGTGGTCGAACTGTTTACCATGTGGGAGTATTGAAGGAATAATTGAACGCATTGGCCAGGAAGGCGGGGAGGTTTGGGCGTGACGCTGTCATCCTGGGTCATAACGTTCCCTTGCGTTATGCAGCCATTCCCACTGTCTGAAACGCTCATCCAGCAAGTCGGCTTGTTTGTTGTTTGTCATAGTCATCCTGTGTACTACATTGGGGGGGGGGGGGGGGGGTTAATGGGAAGTTGGAAGTTATGAGAATCAAGATGGACGCCTGATTCCTGGGCTGCAACACCTCCTGTGCCTTTTGTTTCTGTTGTGTTATTTGCTATGTTTTATATTCTTTATTGAGGAAAAGTTGAGTTACTAAAACTGTAATATGTGGTTGTGTCACCTAGCTATCTTACGATGAATGCACTTTAACTTCTCTAGGATAGGGGGCAGCATTTTCATATTTGGATGAAAAGCATACCCAAATTAAACTGCCAGCTACTCATCCCCAGAAGATTTGGATAGGATTTGGATAGAAAACACTCTGAAAATTCTAAAACTGTTTGTATCATGTCTGTGAGTATAACATAACTTATTTAGCAGGCGAAACCCCGAGGACAAACCATTCAGCTTCTTTTTTTTTGAGGTCACTCTCTTTTCAATGGATTTTCATTGGGAATCCAGATTTCTAATTGACCTTCTTGCAGTTCCTACCGCTTCCACTGGATGTCAAGTCTTTAGAAATTGGTTGAGGTTTATTCCTTTCTGTAATGAAGTACGGCTATCTTGAACGAGGGTCACTTGAAGTGTCCTGTTAGATAGAGCGTGACCAGAAAGCTAGTTACAGTTTGTTTTGATACTGTATTGAACACAGATCATCCCATCTTCAATTTTATCGATTATTTATGTTAAAAAATACCTAAAGTTGTATTACAAAAGTAGTCTGAAATGTTTTGGCAAAGTTTACAGGTATCCTTTGAGATATTTTGTAGTCACGTTTCACAAGTTAGAACCGGTCTTTTCTGGATCAAACGCGCCAAATAAATGGACGTTTTGGATATGTCGATGGAATTAATCGAACAAAAGGACGATTTGTGATGTTTATGGGACATATTGGAGTGCCAAATACAGAAGCTTGTCAAAGGTAAGGCATGAATTATATTCAGCCTGCAGGGTTGAAATATGCTTCTCTCTCTTTGTTTACTATGGTGCTATCCTCAGATAATAGCATCTTTTGCTTTCGCCGAAAAGCCTATTTGATTTCTGACATGTTGGCTGGATTCACAACCAGTGTAGCTTTAATTTGGTATCTTTCATGTTTGATTTTTATAGTAATTTATTTGAATTTGGCGCTCTGCATTTTCACTGGCTTTTGGCCAAGTGGGACGTTAGCTTCCCACATATCCGAGAGAAGTTAAGTCGCTCTGGAGAATACCGTCTGCTAAATTACTCAAATGTATATTCACATGATGTATTCATTGTGTTCCTAGTACAACCTGGACAATCCTGAAAACATGAACTGATGGAAACCATGCCTTAATTTATTAAATGTTTTGAAACTGGTCCATTGTGTTGGTCTCTACCTCACTATGTCTTCTCAAACCAAATCCAAAAGAACTTGTCACTTTCCACCTCGTGACACTTACACTTGAAAAAGTTTTTTTAATGAAGGTTAATAATTTAAGTAGAAGGGACCCTGCATTTTTATGTACACTACAACAAATAATGTTCAATTAACTTCAAACGTTATAGTTCAGAATACGATTTAGTATGTGACAATAAAACGTCTATTTTTTTGAACCACATGCTTTCAAGTCTGGTGACTGAGATGGCCATTGTAAAATAATGATTTTGTGGCCAATTAACCATTATTTGTGGATTGTGTTATGTGCTTGGTGTTATTGACTTGCTGGAAGATCCAATTGGGGCCAAGTTTCAGCCTCATGGCAACCAGGTTTTTCAGCTAAAATGTCCTGGTACTGGGTAAAGTTCATGATGCTGTTGACCTTATCAAAATAGCCCCATAACACCAAAAATCCACCAGAATATTTGACAGTAGCTATGGTGGTCTTTTCTGATTATTTCATCGCCAATCCCACCACTTGTGTGAGTGGCTCTGTTTTCATTCATCTGACCAAAGCACCAGCTCCAATCCATGTGCCAATGCCGTTTAGCAGACTCCAGGCTTTACATGTGCTGTTTCGGACCCCACTGAATGTTGGGGCAGGGGATGAAAATAATCCAGGTGTATACACTAAGCGCCCCGATCAATCTGAAATAAATAAAAATTGTAATTCAACACTTTATTTTAGGTCCATAGCTATTTTGCATTTTGTCATAAGTATATACAGTACAACCCCTTTCTCATGTCTTATCATCTTGTAATCATCCTGGCTAACTGCCTTTCTGGTTCAGTTTTTTCTACGTTAAGTATAGTTACCAGTAAGGCTACTTGCAATGTAAAAATGTACATTGGCATTTACACTACCGTTCAAAAGTTTGGGGTCACTTAGAAATGTCCTTGTTTTTGAAAGAAAAGCACATTTTTGGTCCATTAAAATAACATCAAATTGATCAGAAATACAGAGTAGACATTGTTAATGTTGTAAATGACTATTGTAGCTTGAAACGGCTGATTTTTTTATGGGATATCTACATAGGCCAATTATCAACAACCATCACTCATGTGTTCCAATGACACGTTGTGTTAGCTAATTGTTACGAATCCCTTTGGCCCGACAGTCTAGGGGGGATGGTAATGGGACCCGTAACAAAACTCATGCAAATTATAGTAGTGAGAACAAAATAACCACGACAACTAATATCTACCGTCAAACACACAGGGTTTATTTACAAACACACGGTAATGGGGGGAGCAGGAAAAGGGGCTGAGCTGGACCCAAGGAAAGAAATAATAAGTATCCACAAACACCCCTAAGCTAGACTAGCCTACTTCACCAACAGTTAACTAACTAACCAAAAATACAGTGGGTGGTCCGCCCAGTTCTAACTAGTGTATTTAACAAAGTTTACCTACAGGTAGTGTATGCCCATGGGCAACCTGTCTGGTTACCCCCTTTTCCCACTATCAAAGAAACACTATAACAAAACCAATACTCACAGGTGGGGACAAAGTGACATGTAGTTGCAAACCAAACAAGAGAACTGCAGACAGATGGCATAGACAAAGAGAATTGAGCTCTAAAGAACACAACTGACAGGGTTTTTAAACCAAGGGAAAGGGAATGTGATTGGGTAGGAGAAAAGGAGCAGGTGTCTTCTGATTAGCGACTGATTGATGACTGATTGGGGAATGATGATTGTCACCTGTGAGTAGGGGAGAAAGAGAGAAAAGAAATACACAGGATACACACAGAATACCTGTATCCGTAACACTCCCACCCTTAAAAGAGCAACCCTAGGGATTGCGAACACATTTACAAACGTCCCAAAAATCATCATTTTTATACACGTGCCAAAGCATCTGCCAATACATTTTCAGAACCCTTTTTGTGGCGGATCTCCAAATTATAATTCTGTACAATAAGTGCCCAACGCATTAGGCGCTGTTTCTGATTGTACATGCGGTGGAGAAACACTAAGGGGTTGTGGTCAGTATATACAATCACTGGTAGGGCACTGGAACCAATGTATACCTCAAATTACTGCAGAGCCAACAACAAAGCAAGAGCTTCCTGTTCTATTGTGGCATAACTTGTTTGACTTGAATTTGTTAAACTTTCGAGAAAAATAACAAACGGGATGATCCACTCCACTCTTGTCCTGCTGCAGTAGAACAGCACCAGCACCTCTGGCACTAGCATCTACCTCAAGTTTAAACGGTTGCTCAAAATCCGGAGCAGCAAGTACAGGGGTATTACACAAGAGTGCTTTAGCAGATTCAAAAGCTATCTTACAATCAGGGGACCAGACAAATGATCTAGCTGGACTGAGCAAATCGGTCAATGGAGCAACTACCGCAGAGAAATTGACAGAAACTACGGTAGTAGCCAACCATCCCTAAAAAGCGGCTTAGCTCTCGTCTGGTGGTGGGTGCGGGAAATGCAGTTATAGCCAAGACCAAAGGCAGAAATCTCCGAAGCACGTAAGGTTAACGGCACCTGCCAGTAACCTTTTAAGAGGTCCAACTTAGTTACATATTTAGCAGCACCAATAGTGTCGATACAGTCGTCCAGTCTGGGTAACGGGAACGAATCTGGCATGGTGACAAAATTAACCTTTCGATAATCCGTATATAACCTGGACGTACCATCAGGTTTAGGAACCAGAATGCAAGGAGAACTCCAAGGGCTTGAACTTGGCGTAGCCAGGTCATTCTCCAACAAATATCTCACCTCATCCCTCATTATCTTCCTCTTGGAAGCGTTGATACGATATGGGTGTTGCTTGATAGGTGTAGCATTTCCAACATTAATGTCATGTTCCAACACGTTTGTGCGAGTAGGAACATCATTAAAGAGACATGGAAAACTGTGTAGTAGCCTCACAACATCGTCGGACTGTCCGTCAGTTAAATGAACCAGACCTGACTGGATAGACAGCAGCATTTCTGAGTTGGGCAATCTAACGCGCTGCTGCTGAGTATTGCGCAACTCTAATCCATCCCCTCACCATCATCAATATGACAGTCCACTATCATAGCAGTAGAAGCAGAGGAGACAGCAGTACCTTCCTCTGTTTTTGAACTATCCACCTGGGTAATGGGTCGGGTGTGGTATGCTTTCAACATGTTAACGTGGCACACACGAGATTGGCGTTTTCTATCAGGCGTTTGAAGCACATAGTCAGTTTCACTTATTTTCTTTTCAATGAAACAAGGACCAGAGAAACGAGCTGACAGTGAAGATCCTGGAACAGGCAATAACACCAGTACTTGGTCACCTGGCTATAGTGGACGAGAAACAGCCTGGTTATCATAATGTTTTTTCATGCTCCTTTGTGAGGAAGACAGAGCTTCCTTTGCAAGAGCACAGACTTGGTGTAGGCTCACGAAAGCAACTAACGTAGTCCAACACATTTACTACAGTGGTAGTAAACCCCAGTTCCCAAATTGAAGGGGACCCTGTTTGTCCTTGACATTAATATTATTGTACAAGAACAGCTAGCCTTGCATTAGAGGCTAAGCTAACAAAGAGAGAGCAACCATTTTCATTTGTTCACATCAAAATTCCGTGCCTTGGAATTCCCAGGTAGGCTATACAGGTATGATTCATTTACGCCTAAATTGACACTCAAATCTAACTGCCTGTAGCTCAGGCCCTGAAGCAAGGATATTTATATTCTTGGTACCATTTGAAAGGAAACACTTTGAAATGTGTGGAAATGTGAAAGGAATGTAGGAGAATATACCACAATAGATCTGGTAAAAGATAATACCAAGAACAAAAAAACATTTTGTATTTTTTTTGTACCATCATCTTTGAAATGCAAGAGAAAGGCCATAATGTATTATCCCACCCCAGGTGCCACTAGATGGCAGCAGTGTATGTGCAAAGTTTAATAGTGATCCAATGAACCATTGCATTTCAGTTCAAAATGTTGTATCAAGACTGCCCAAATGTGCCTAATTTGTTTATTAATAACTTTTCATGTTCACAAATGTGCACTCTACTCAAACACTATTATTTCACTGTAATAGCTACTGTAAATTGGACAGTGCAGTTAGATTAACAAGAATTTAAGCTTTCTGCCAATATCAGATATGTCTATGTCCTGGGAAATGTTCTTGTTACTTACAACCTCATGCTAATCGCATTAGCCTACGTTAGCTCAACCGTCCCGTGGAAGGGACACCGATCCCAAAGAAGTTTTAATAAGGTAAGTCTAAATAGCAACTGCTAAGAAGTGCATAGTAAAGGTGTGTGTAGGAAAGATGTACATTTCCTGAATATAAAACCATGTAGTCAACATTTCTGTCCAGTAAATATCAAACCAATGTAACTTACATACACAGGAGTGTGGAAAAGGAACTCTGTCTATGTAATTTTTGTATTTATTTTATTTAGATGCCTCCACTAATTAATTTGAACATTTCAGGCAAGACTAGATCACTAATGGTTCTGCATTTACACAAGCTCACAGGAAATGAGCTGGCGCTCTGGGCAGCAGTTAGCGGCTATGCGGCAGTTAGCGGCTCTCATGGCTAACGAAGCTTGGTAGCCAGGGGGGGGGGGGGGGGGGGGGGGGGGGGGGGTGCATGTATGTCTGCACAAGTAACGGGTCAGGTGATTGAATGTCAGATCCCCTGTGGACATGCAGCCTTACAGGCATCATGGTCTGCAAATGTTATTGGTTTACAACATATTTTCTGAAAATAGTGCATAAAGTCTGTGTAGACCTGCTCTGAGACATACTTTGCAGACTGTGTACATTACTGAGTAGTTATGTAATCTATATGTTAGGGATAGATGGCTGTGTTGCTTTGTACAGTTGTTGGTTTAGTTGCCTTGCTGTGTAGATTGAAATATTGTGGCGAGATGTTTGTTTGTCAGCAGAAATGTGTGTGTGCATCTCCATTAGTCCACTCCAACAAATCAGGTCAATCAGCTTCCTGCTCCATGTAGAGCCCAGTCAATAGACACACACAATCAATAACCACTGTGCTTTGTCTCTCTATTTCTCCCTATCTTTCCAACTTTCAGCTACCTACTATTAGCCATGGGTATGTGACCAAGAAAACAGAAAAAACGAAATCCTCTCCATTAAAATGTCTCTAATGGATCCTGTAGTTCTGCTTTTCTATATGGCTGTATCTAGGGATGGACAAACATTACAAATCACAATGACTAAATACAGATACAAAATACCATAAAAATCTATGTATCAAAATAACCTCAACTAAGGTAAGGTACTTGTATTTTGTAAATTAGTGTACAGCAACAACATTCTCAGTAATGGTTACAAAAACCTTTTATTTTGTCACGACTTCTTCCGAAGTCGTTGCCTCTCCTTGTCCGGGCGGTGTTCGGCGGTCGACTTCACCGGTCTTCTAGCCATCATCGATCCATTTTTCATTTTCCATTGGTTTTGTCTTGTCTTCCCACACACCTGTTGTCAATCCCATTCATTACCTGTTGTGTATTTAACCCTCTGTTTCCCTTCATGTGTTTGTCAGAGATTGTTCGTTGTCAAGTGTTGTGTTGTTTGTGTATATGTATAGTTCGACGTAAGTAGTTTGTGTGTGCACTTACGTTTGAAGTTTTCACGATCGTTTGTTGTTTTCGTTAGTGTTGTATAAGTGTGTAGTGTTCATCTTCGTCGTTGCTATTAAAAAAAGAAGATGTATTCAAATCATGTTGCGCCTTGGTCCGTCAATCCACCACACGATCGTGACATATTTGCTATGACTGTCATGTGTTGTTGTTGCTTAACTACCTTAGCTGAGCAACTCACCCTGTATAAGTGTGTCTGCTAAATGACCAAAATGTTAATTTAAATGTGAAAATGAACACACCAAAATAAACTGCAAAGCACACTGTGTATTGTTTTGGGCAGGACTCATTGGAATAATACTCATTCATTTTTACATGTACCAGTCAAAAGTTTGAACACACTTACTTATTCAAGGGTTTTTCTTTATTTTCTACATTGTAGAATAACAATGAAGACATCAAAACTATGAAATAACACATACTGTAGAGAATCATGTAGTAACCAAAAGTGAAACAAATCATATTTTAGATTTTTCAAAGTAGCCACCCTTTGCCTTGATGACAGCTTTGCAGACTCTTGGCATTATCTCAACCAGCTTCACCTGGAATGCTTTTCCAACAGTCTTGAAGGAGTTCCCACATTCAGCTGAAGTCGGAAGTTTACATACACTTAGGTTGGAGTCATTAAAACACACTTTTTCAACCACTCCACAAAATTCTTGAAAACAAACTATAGTTTTGGCAAGTCAGGACATCTACATGACAAAAGTAATTTTTCAAGAAATGACTGATTATTTCACTTATAACTCACTATGACAATTCCAGTGGTTCAGAAGTTGACTGTGCCTTTAAACAGCTTGGAAAATTCCAGAAAATGATGTCTGAAGAATCTTCTGATAGGCTAATTTACATAATTTGAGTCAATTGGAGGTGTACCTGTGGATGTATTTCAAGGCTTACCTTCAAACTCAGTGCCTCTTTGCTGGACATCATGGGAAAATCAAAAGAAATCAGCCAAGACCTCAGAAAAAAAATTGTAGGCCTCCACAAGTCTGGTTCATCCTTGGAAGCAATTTCCAAACACCTGAAGGTACCACGTTTATCTGTACAAACAATAGTATGCAAGTATAAACACCATGGGACCACGCAGTCGTCATGCCGCTGAGGAAGGAGACTCGTTCTGTCTCCTAGAGATGAACGTACTTTGGATGAAAAGTGCAAATCAATCCCAGAACAACAGCAAAGGACCTTGTGAAGATGCTGGAGGAAACAGGTGCAAAAGTATCTATATCCACAGTAAAATTAGTCCTATATCGACATAACCTGAAAGGCCGCTCAGCAAGGAAGAAGCCACTGCTCCAAAACCGTCATAAAAAAGCCAGACTACGGTTTGCAACTGCACATGGGGAAAAATATCCTACTTTTTGGTGAAATGTCCTCTGGTCTGATTAAACAAAATAGAAAATTTTGGCAATAATGACCATCGTTATGTTTGGAGTAAAAAGGGGGATGTTTGCAAGCCAAAGAACACCATCCCAACCATGAAGCACGAGGGTGGCAGCATCATGTTGTGGGGGTGCTTTGCTGCAGGAAGGACTGGTGCACTTCACAAAATACATGGCATCATGAGGGAGGAAAATTATGTTGATATATTGAAGCAACATCTTAAGACATAAGTCAGGAAGTTAAAGCTTGGTCGCAAATGGGTCTTCTAAATGGACAATGACCCCAAGCACACTTCCAAAGTTGTGGCAAAATGGTTTAAGGACAACAAAGTCAATGTTTTGGAGTGGTCATCACAAAGCCCTAACCTCGATCCCATAGAACATTTGTGGGCAGAGCTGAAAAAGCAGGTTTGAGCAAGGAGGCTTCCAAACCTGATTCAGTTACACCAGCTCTGTTAGGAGGAATGGAACAAAATTCACACAACTTATTGTGGGAAGCTTGTGGAAGGCTACCAGAAACTTTTGACCCAATTTAAACATTTTATTAGCAAGGCTACCAAATACTAATTTAGCTGGAAAAGTTTGCCTTCTAGTCAGGACACTCGACACTGTTCATTACAAGGAGATTGCATTGCATACACTAAGCTAGAAGCTAGCTAAATACTGTAGTTTGTTCCTAACAAACCTTCCAATATGACAACCGAATTCAAAAATACCAGTTGCTGAAAACAACTGGTCAAACTACAAACATGTTGGAGGATTTGACAGCATAGTGCCACTTGCATCATGACTGCAACAGAAGGGACAAAATAAATGAATTTTCATCATTCACTACGTTAGGTCACCAGATGCGCCAAAAAAACATGTCTCTGCAAAAACAAATATGTGTTAGCTAGCTAGATACGTTTTTCCTCCTTGGACCTGTGCTTACATTTTATCCCATTTTGGTTTGTGTGGTTGTTGGTTTAGCTTTCTGTAACTTTGTAGCAAGTAGGGTCTGCATGTGTAGAGCGTACTGTCTCGTTATCTGGGTTTAATGTCCATTCTAGAATGCTCTTCTAGCCAATCAGACAAGTCTTTACCAAAGCTGTGAAACAAAGTATATTTATAGCCACAAATATCCCAGGATTTTGTTTTTCATGGTTTTACACACCTTACAATGTATAGTGCTCCATGTATTTTAAGACCATGTGCATTGCGCAGGAAAGAAGGAGGATAAGGATGAAAGTCTGTTTCCCCCTAGTTCTACACATTCTCTCTTCTCATTTCTATCTTCCACGCCTGTGTTTTTCCTAAATAAACCAATTACAAAGAAAAATGGAATTGCACCCACTTATTCAACCACATCACCACAAACGTGCAAGCCTATATCTCTCTCTCCATCTGTCTCTATGATGATTCTTTAATGAGAGTATGAACACATGAATTCAGAAATGTAGATCTCTGTTTTTCCTGAGTCTTCCTGGTGTCGCTCTTACTCTTTCCTGTCTGGTTTTTCGTCAATGAACACGTGGGCCCATTCACTTGAATTGCATCGAAGAGACTGAAAATCTATTTCTGCCCTCCTCTACATCGCTCCCCTCCCTCACATCTCTCTTCCATCGCTCCCTCCTTTTCTCACTTCTCGCTCAGCTGATATTTTCGGACTGAACACGAGCCTATTCAAAGATATTTCACAGACACATAAGACATTATCTTCTGACCATCTCTGTGTACATACCTTTGCAATTTGTTAACACAAAATAATGCTCCCTTTCTCATCACCATGGGTACATTTTCTTCAATGAATGCATCAATGAACGCATCAGCCCATTCCCTGATAAATACACAGACTTGCAGGTGACATTACGTTGACACCGTGTGAATCCTGAGCTTTCCCGGCAGTGCCACTGCTGTATCTCTCTCCCTCCCTGATGGAGGGATGATGTGATGGAGGCGGAGGAAGGAAAGATGACAGAGGATAGATGTGGGGGAGGGGTGTTGGTCATTACTGTTGCCATGACATAAGCCAGCCAGAAACATCCGGTCGCCCTGTGACACACACCGCCAGGGTTTTATGGCCCATAATCTGCAAAGGCAGCCAAATACACCGCTCTACACTGAGCTGATGGGTAAGAAGAGGGAAGGGGGAGGGAAAGGTAAAGAGAGAGAGCGCAAGGGAGGGAGATAAGGCGAAGAGAAGCAAGAAAGGCTGCTGATTCATTCATAATTTCCACCCACTCAGCTCCTCAAACAATTCAGATCCTCTGTCGGCCGGCGGGCATCAAGATCACCCTGTTACGTGAACGAGGGAACAGGGAGAGAAGAGAGAGAGAGGAGGAATACGCAGTCTCCACTGGCCTTATTCCATCCATCACAGTACAGACAGTCACTGTGGTCACCTTACACTGTACCGATTATGGTGATGATGATGTGATAGACTGCAGGCTGAGAAGGGTAGAGGGAGGCAGGAGGCTGGAGAGGAGAGTGTCTGTCTGCGTTACAGCAGCAGTGGTGCACTGCGCTGCAGCAAAGGAATACCACGTCCATTTTGACTAACACAGCCGTACCGTGGTAGAACACAGTAGCCCAAATGGGTAACACCACTAACATATGCATAACACTGCTGGAACAATTTGCAGAACTCATTACAATGGGATGTCTCATGTCACTGTTGTTATTGATTGTGTTTTTGCTTTTTGTGTAATTTTGTGTATTATAACATATATTTATGGATGTGTACTTTTGAATGTGTATATTGTATCGCAAAGTGTATTGTGTACACAGGGCTCACCTGTAAATGAGACCCTCGGTCTCAGTGTTGACACCCAGTTAAAATAAAGGTTCAATAATTCTAATAGCAGTATATATGTACACTACCTGTCAATCGTTTTAGAACACCTACTCATTCAAAGGTTTTTCATTATTTTACAATTTTCTACATTGTAGGATAATAGTGAAGACATCAACACTTTGAAATAACACATATGGATACATGTAGTAACCAAAAATGTGTTCAACAAATCAAAATATATTTTAGATTTGAGATTCTTCAAATAGCCAGCCTTTACATTGACAGCTTTGCACACTCTTGGCAATCTCTCAACCAGCTTCACCTGGAATGCTTTACCAATAGTCTTGAAGGAGTTCCCATATATGCTGGGCACTTGTTGGCTGCTTTTCCTTCACTCAGTGGTCCAACTCATCCCAAACCATCTCGATTTGGTTGAGATCAGGGGACTGTGGAGGCCAGGTCATCTGATGCAGCACTCCATCACTCTCCTTCTTGCTAAAATTGCCCTTACACAGCCTGGAGGTGTGTTGGGTCATCGTCATGTTGAAAAACCAATGAAAGTCCCACTAAGCCCAAACCAGATGGGATTGGGTAGCGCTGCAGAATGCTTGGCCCAAGCAAGTCTCTTCTTCTTATTGGTGTCCTTTAGTAGTGGTTTCTTTGCAGCAATTCGACCATGAAGGCCTGATTCACACAGTCTCCTCTGAACAGTTGATGTTGAGATGTCTGTTACTTGAACTCTGTGAAGCATTTATTTGGGCTGCAATTTCTGAGGTGCTGTTAACTCTAATGAACGTATGCTCTACAGCAGATGTTACTCTGGGTCTTCCAATCCTGTGGCGGTCCTCATGAGAGCCAGTTTCATCATAGCGCTTGATGGTTTTTGCGACTGCACTTGAAGAAACTCCACAAATTAACAAGGCACACCTGTTAATTGAAATGCATTCCAGGTGACTACCTCATGAAGCTGGTTGAGAGAATTTCCAGCATGTGCAAATCTGTCGTCAAGGCAAAAGGTGGCTATTTGAAGAATCTCAAATATAAAATTGATTTGTTTAGAAGGATTTTTAAGCCTTAAGACAATTGAGACATGGATTGTGTATACAGTATGTGTGCCATTCAGAGGGTGAATGTGCAAGACAAAATATTTAAGAGCCCTTGAACAGGGTATGGTAGTACATTTTACAAAGATACTCATCTCCAGAGCAACTTACAGTAGTGAGTGCATACATTTTCATACTTTTTTCCCAAACTGGTCCCCCATGGGAATCAACCCCACAACCCTGGAGTTGCAAGCACCATGCTCTCCCAACTGAGCCACACGGGACCTGTACTAGGAGCTGCCAGGCACACCGCTTTGTTTCAAGAACTGCACCGCTGCTGGGTTTTTCATGCTAACTGGTTTCACGTGTGTATCAAGAATGGCACACTACCCGAAGGACATCCAGCCAACTTGATACAACTGTGGGAAGCATTGGAGTCAACATGGGAACACTTTTGTCACCTTGTAGAGTCCATGCCCAGAAGAATTGAGGCTGTTCTGAGGGCAGGGGGGGTGCAACTCAATATTAGGAGGGTGTTCTTAATGTTTTGTACACTCATTGTAGGTTTCCACAGAAAAGGCTGACAAACAGGCTTTTACATTATATTGTTTGCATACATTGTTTACTGCTTCTTAACAAATGGCAGCAACCATCTGTAACCAGGATTGCCAGATCTGATTTGTCCATTATTGAGAGAGAGAGAGAGGCCTACCATTTCCATGATAACTAATGTCTTACATAAAGGCTGAGGAACAAGGGGACTATGTCTTGTAACCCTCCCACTTCTCCTCTCCTCCAAAGATCAAACCTGAGAATATAACCATTATATCAGCCACAAACACAGCCCAACACCATTGGAAGAGAAACATCACTATTACAGTAGATACCTAGGAGTGCATTGATCTGGCATGAAACGTCAGTGTCACGATAAGGTGAAAGATGCTAGCTTTGGTTAGGTAATACAGAATGTGAGCCTCATTGGACAATTATTGTGGAGTTATCATTTATCAGCCCTCCATTGTACTGTATGTACATGAACCCAGCAGGTGGCCTAGTGGTTAAGAGTGTATGGCCAGTAACCGAAAGTTCGGTGGTTTGAATTCCCAAGCCGACCAGTTAAAAAATCTGTTGATGTGACCTTGAGCAAGGCACTTAACCCTAATTGCTCCTTTAAATCTCCCTGGATAAGAGTGTTTGCTAAATGGTGTGGGTCTGTGTCATTTAACTTCACTAGGGTAGGTGGCAGCATTTGGAATTTTGGATGAAATGCATGCCCAATTTAAACTGCCTGCTTCTTGGGCCCAGGAGAAATGATATGCATATAACTGGTAGATTTGGATAGAAAACACTCTAAAGTTTCCAAAACTGTTAAAATAGTGGCTCGTTGAGTATAACAGAACTGATTTGGCAGGCGCAAACCTGAGAAAAATCCATTCAGGAAGTAGTTTTCTTTTTGGTTTTGTAGTTGTCTATTCAATGGCATTACAGTATCCCTTGACTTAGAAACTGCAGTTTGAGTCCTATGCCTTCCACTAGATGTCAACAGTCTTTATAAATAGTTTCAGGCTTGTATTCTGAAAAATTAGGGAATAAGAGCATTCGGAATGACTGGACGCTAAAGTGTCACAGAGCTTTTTCAGCAATTCTTGTTTACCTTTTAAATTGACGACGTTATTGTCCGGTTGAAATATTATCGATTATTTAGGGTAAAAACAACCCGAGGATTGAATATAAACATCGTTTGACATGTTTCTATGAACTTTACGGTTACAATTTGTTTTTCTCTTCCTGTTTTGACTGCGTTTGAGGCTGTGGATTACTGAAGAAAACGTGCGAAAACGGAGGTTTTTGTATATAAAGAGACTTTATCGAACAAAATAAACATTTATTGAGTAATTGAATGTCTGCTGAGTGACACCATATGAAGATCATCAAAGGTAAGGGATTCATTTTATCTCTATTTCCGACTCTGACTCTGTTCTACTTGGCTGGTTACTGTTTGTAATGAATTGTCTAGTGGGCTATGTTCTCAAATAATCGTAAGGTATGCTTTCGCCGTAAAGCTTTCTTTTTTTAAAATCTGACACCGTGGTTGGATTCACAAGACGTTCATCTTTAAACTTATGTACAATATGTTTTGTTGTCTGAATTTTTATAATGAGTATTTCTGTATTTGAATTTGGTGCCCAGCAATTTCACTGGCTATTGAAGAGGTGGGAGGTTAATGTACCGTCACACCATAAAAGCATAGCTCCGATATTTTGTAAACAGTTACTGTATAAATGACAAAAACACTAACTCTCCAATTCACTTGGTTGTATTTCTTTCTCCAGCATATCACAACCATCGTTAGCACAGATTAGCTTCTCAAAGCTTGGATCATGTTGCATTGACGTCATGCGAGATGTGTGTGTGTGTGCATTTCCATACAGTATACTATACTGGAATAGCATATCCGGTTTGGAGATTCTTTCATCACTGTTTTTGTTTTCAGGCGAAGATGGGGAATCCGAATGTCAGAGCTTCCACCCACCTCTGTGTCAGTGTGTGTGTGTCAAAGTGAGAGTGGGTGGTGGGGTGGGGGTATTTCCTCGAGGGTTTCTGCACTATATTGTACGATGCTAGACTGCATGGGCCTGTCCTATTTCGAGCTGGTGTCCTACTTGCGTTTGTGATTCCTTTTCTGAGCTCTCCCCCCTCTCTTTCTACATCATCAGAAGAACGTCTGCTCGCGTCCCAAACTTCCCTGCTGATAGGTTTTGTTGTTTCCATCCATCCGACCGAAATACTGTACATTGCCTATGGGAGCGGATGAATCAGAACTCCCCTCCACCTCATCCCTCTGTATTTCTCCACCCTATCTTTCATAGGGTGTCTCCTAATGTTTCTCCTCTCACTTCTTTCATTTTTATTTTATTTAAGGCATTCCTTCCTCCTCCCATGGCTTCTCCTCGTTCTCTCTCCTGTGCTCCTGTTTGAGATTGTTTCTGTTCAATATTTTTCCCTTTGAGGAGCTTAATTTGATCACCCTGTTGCAGGAAATTTAACTTCTTGCGACTATAGGGGGTGCTGTTTTCTCATTAGCATAATTTGCATTACAGATGAAACGGCTTCCTACTCAATTCTTGATCGTACAATATGCATATTATTACTATTATTGGATAGAAAACACTCTCTAGTTTCTATAGCCATTGGAATTTTGTCTCAGTGGAACAGAACTCATTCTACAGCAATTTCCCTGACATGGAGTCAGATTTCACACATTTTGGCCCCTGATCTGGAGTCAGTTTAAAGGCCACTGTGAATGCTATGAGGATACGGACACTGCTTACGTCTTCCCCTGGATGCCTTTACGTGATGACGCTTTGAATGGTATCGATTGCGCAATCACAGCCACTATAAAAGAAAAAAACGTGTAGGTAGGAACTCTTTTCCAGCTGCGCCGGACGCGCGGTGGACACCGCCCTGCTCTTTTTCCAAGCATTAGTGTAGCCAGTAATATTTCTCCGGTCATGTTTTTACCCGTTATAGGTATTAACAGCATCATAAGGTAGTTAATTTGAACCGTTGTATAGCAATTTATATCCTTTTAGTGCGATTTTGAGGCATTGCTTTGTTGTGCACTTTGACGCGCTGGGCACATTTCGGGGTCCCGGTCGTTCGTTAGTGGGCATTTCGACGGACAAATGGACATCTTTCGACCAAAAGAAGATTAGACCCAAGAAAGGATTCTTTGCCCAAGATTCTGATGGAAGAACAGCTCACAGTAAGAACAATTTATGATGATAAATCGTGTTTCTGTCGAAAAATGTTAAAGCTTACGCCGCCATTTTGTTTTGTATAGCTTCGCTTGGCGCAACCTGTATTGAAAAGTAAGGATAATTTAAAAAATGTAAATCAGCGATTGCATTAAGAACTAATTTGTCTTTCGATTCCTGTCAACCCTGTATTTTTTAGTCAAGTATATGATTAGCTATTGATTCAACTAGATCACTCAAAGATGGCGACCGACATTTCCAGGCTTGTTTTGCTACTATTTTCATTGTATAACCACGTTTTTTTATGGCTAAATATGCACATTTTCGAACAAACTGTATATGTATGTTGTAATATGATGTTACAGGAGTGTCATCTGAAGAATTCTGAGAAGGTTAGTGAAAAAATTTATATATTTTGGCGATGATATGATATCGCTCTCTTTGGCTAGAATCAGTGCTCGGGTAACGTTTGCGTATGTGGTATGCTAATATAACGATTTATTGTGTTTTCGCCGTAAAACACTTAGAAAATCTGAAATGTTGTCTGAATTCACAAGATCTGTGTCTGTCTATTGCTATGTGCTGTGTATTTTTAAGAAATGTTTTATGATGAGTAAATTGGTAATACAAGTTGCTCTCTGTAGTAATTCTAGGAGCTTTGGTGAGATTTGTGATGCTGGCTGCAATGGCAAACTATGATTTATACCTGAAATATGCACATTTTTCTAACAAAACCTATCCTATACCATAAATATATTATCAGACTGTCATCTGATGAGGTTTTTTCTTGGTTAGTGGCTATCAATATCTTAGTTTAGCCGAATTGGTGATAGCTACTGGTGTTGAGAGAAAATGGTGGACAAAGAAAAATGGTGATTTTTGCTAACGTGTTTAGCTAATAGATTTACATATTGTGTCTTCCCTGTAAAACATTTTAAAAATCTGAAATGGTGGCTTTATTCACAAGATCTGTATCTTTCATTAGGTGTCTTGGACTTGTGATTTAATGATATTTAGATGCTACTATTTAATTGTGACGCTATGCTAGCGATGCTCATCAGTGTGTGGGGGGGGGGGGGGGGGGGGGGGGGGTGCTAC
Organism: Salvelinus fontinalis; assembly: GCF_029448725.1. NCBI lineage: Eukaryota > Metazoa > Chordata > Actinopteri > Salmoniformes > Salmonidae > Salvelinus > Salvelinus fontinalis. Next base: position 780,372 of record NC_074676.1, on the reverse strand, counting down.
CGGATCCGGGGTAGAGGCTCGTTGGAGGTTAAAGTTGCAATGTGAAGAAATTGTTCCGCCAAATTTCAGTTTGTGACAAAACAAGCAACTGTAAAGGATAATTTCACCATCTGTGAAATATATTTTTAATATCAACAAATATTGCATTTTCAGCAAAACCGAACGTAAAAGACAAACATTTTACTTAAGCAGGAAGCATAGAAATATCAAACATTGAACAGATATACCACTTCTTAGACTTGCTTTCAATGAGAATGAAAGAGCTATAACTTACATTTCTATGAATTTAGTCAGGTTGCCAAAAAAGTTATCTTCTGAAGTTTATGTTCACTTTTGAATTTCAAACTTGATTTTCCCTTATGAAAAAGCCTTATTCCGGCCTCCCGGGTGGCGCAGTGGTCTAGGGCACTGCATCGCAGTGCTAGCTGCGCCACCAGAGTCTCTGGGTTCGCGCCCAGGCTCTGTCGCAGCCGGCCGCGACCGGGAGGTCCGTGGGGCGACGCACAATTGGGCTAGCGTCGTCCGGGTTAGGGAGGGTTTGGCCGGTAGGGATATCCTTGTCTCATCGCGCTCCAGCGACTCCTGTGACGGGCCGGGCGCACTGTGCTCTTACCAAGGGGGCCAGGTGCACGGTGTTTCCTCTGACACATTGGTGCGGCTGGCTTCCGGGTTGGAGGCGCGCTGTGTTAAGAAGCAGTGCGGCTTGGTTGGGTTGTGCTTCTGAGGATGCGTGGCTTTCGACCTTCGTCTCTCCCGAGCCCGTACGGGAGGTACAGCGATGAGACAAGATAGTAATTACTAGCGATTGGATACCATGAAAATTGGGGAGAAAGGAAAAACAAGCCTTATTCCAAAATGGATTAAACCGTTTCTCCCCCCCCCCTCAATCTACACACAATACCCCATAATGACAAAGCAAATATATATATATAAAATAAAATAAACGATAACACATTTACATAAGTATTCAGACCATTTACTCAGTACATTGTTGAAGCACCTTTGGCAGATATTACAGTAGTTGTCGAGTTATCACAGTAGTTGTCGAGGGTGCAACAAGCCAGCACCTCAGGAGTATATGTCAGTTGGCCTCTCATAGCCGATCATTAAGAGTATCTCTACCGCTCCTGCTGTCTCTAGAGAGTTGAAAACAGCAGGTCTGGGACAGGTAGCACATCCGGTGAACAGGTCAGGGTTCCATAGCTGCAGGCAGAACAGTTGAAACTGAAGCAGCAGCACGGCCAGGTGGACTGGGGACAGCAAGGAGTCATCATGCCAGAGGTCATTTTGCAGGGCTCTGGCAGTGCTCCTCCTGCTCAAAGGCGGAGGTAGCGGTCCTGCTGCTGGGTTGTTTCCCTCCTACGGCCTCCTCCACGTCTCCTGATGTACTGGCCTGTCTCCTGGTAGCGCTTCCATGCTCTGGACACTACGCTGACAGACAGAGCAAACCTTCTTGCCACAGCTCGCATTGATGTGCCATCCTGGATGAGCTGCACTACCTGAGCCACTTGTGTGGGTTGTAGACTCCTTCTCATGCTACCACTAGAGTGAGAGCACCGCCAGCATTCAAAAGTGACCAAAACATCAGCCAGGAAGCATAGGAACTGAGAAGTGGTCTGTGGTCACCACCTGCAGAATCATTCCTTTATTGGGGGTGTCTTGCTAATTGCCTTTAATTTCCACCTTTTGTCTATTCCATTTGCACAACAGCATGTGAAATTTATTGTCAATCAGTGTTGCTTCCTAAGTGGACAGTTTGATTTCTCAGAAGTGTGAATGCCTTGGAATTACATTGTGTTGTTTAAGTGTTCCCTTTATTTTTTTGAGCAGTGTATATTGAAAAACCTACTTTATGATGATATTGTCACATGTATCAAATAAAATCAAAGCCGGAGATATTAGTCGTCCATAACGGCAGCTTATCAGAAGGCAAATCCAGGTCCCTGCTCGCGCTCTCGAGAAAACAGGAAACTGGTGACACGTCATGCCAAGAGCTATAATTCGACACCAGATCAAGTTACACACTCCATTTCTTCTCTCACTCCTTGTCGACATCTAGTGGAAGACGTGTGAAGTGCATCTAAACGAATAAATATCAAGGACTTTAATAGGCAGCCCCTAGAAGAGACCATCGATTTCAGATTTTCCACTTCCTGTCAGGAAGTTTGCTGCAAATGGAGTTCTGTTTTATTCACAGATATAATTCAAACGGTTTTAGAAACTAGAGTGTTTTCTATCCAATAGTAATAATAATATGCATATTGTACGAGCAAGAATTGAGTACGAGGCCGTTTGAAATGGGCACCTTTTATCCGGCTACTCAATACTGCCCCTGCAGCCCAAACAGGTTAAATTCACACAGGACACCGGATAAGACAGGAGAAGTACTCCAGATATAACAGATTGACCCTAACCCCTCGACACAAACTACTGCAGCATAAATACTGGAGGCTGAGACAGGAGGGGTCAGGAGACACTATTACCCCCGGACAGGGCCAAACAGGCAGGATATAACCCCACCCACTTTGCCAAAGCACAGCCCCCACACCACCAGAAAGATATCTCCAACCACCAACCTACCATCCTGAGACAAGGCCGAGCATAGCCCACAAAGATCTCCGGGGGGGCGCCAACCCAGACAGGAAGATCATGTCAGCGACTCAACCCACTCAAGTGACGCACCCCTCCCTAGGGGCGGCATGGAAGAGCACCAGTTAGCCAGTGACTCAGCCCCTGTAATAGGGTGAGAGGCAGAGAATCCCAGTGGAGAGAGGGGAACCGGCCAGGCAGAGACAGAAAGGGCGGTTCGTTGCTCCAGAGCCTTTCCGTTCACCTTCACACTCCTGGGCCAGACTACACTCAATCATATGACCCACTGAAGAGATGAGTCTTCAGTAAAGACTTAAAGGTTGAGACCGAGTCTGCGTCTGTCACATGGGTAGGCAGACCGTTCCAATAAATTGGAGCTCTATAGGAGAAAGCCCTGCCTCCGGCTGTTTGCTTAGAAATTCTAGGGACAATTAGGAGGCCTGCGATTAGGAGGCCTTGTGACCGTAGCATACGTGTAGGTATGTACGGCAGGACCAAGTCGGAAAGATAGGTAGGAGCAAGCCCATGTAATGCTTTGTAGGTTAGCAGTAAAACCTTGAAATCAGCCCTTGCCTCAACAGGAAGCCAGTGTAGGGAGGCTAGCACTGGGGTAATATGATCACATTTTTTGGTTCTAGTCAGGATTCTAGCAGCCGTATTTAGCACTAACTGAAGTTTATTTAGTGATTTATCTGGGTAGCTTGAAAGTAAAGCATTGCAGTAGTCTAACCTAGAAGTGACAAAAGCATGGATTCATTTTTCTGCATCATTTTTGGACAGAAAGTTTCTGATTTTTGCAATGTTACATAGATGGAAAAAAGCTGTCCTTGAAACAGTCTTGATATGTTTGTCAAAAGAAAGATCAGGGTCCAGAGTAACGCCAAGGTCCTTCACAGTTTTATTTGAGACGACTGTACAACCATCAAGATTAATTGTCAGATTCAACAGAAGATCTCTTTGTTTCTTGGGACCTAGAACAAGCATCTCTGTTTTGTCCGAGTTTAAAAGTAGAACGTTTGCAGCCATCCACTTCCTTATGTCTGAAACACAGGCTTCTAGCGAGGGCAATTTTGGGGCTTCACCATGTTTCATTGAAATGTACAGCTGTGTGTCATCCGCATACCAGTGAAAGTTAACCTGTCTAGGATCAGCGTGGCGCTAGCGGCACCCCCCCCCCCCCCCCCCCACTGAAAAACCAGTGCCGCGAAATTCAAAAAAAATATTTTTTTTAAATATTTAACTTTCACACATTAAAGTCCAATACAGCTAATGAAAGACACAGATCTTGTGAATCCAGTCAACATTTCCGATTTTTAAAATGTTTTACAGGGAAGACACAATATGTAAAGATGTACATCTATTACCTAAAAACACATTAGCATAATCCACCATCTTTTATTTGTCCACCAACACCAGTAGCCATCACCAATTCGGCTAAACTAAGATATTTATAGCCCCTAACCAACAAAAAAACTCATTAGATGACAGTCTGATAACATATTTATGGTATGGGATAGGTTTTGTTAGAAAAAAGTGCATATTTCAGGTAGATGGCATAGTTTACAATTGCACCCACCATCACAAATGGACTAGAATAATTACAATGAGCAACGTGTTTACCTAACTACTAATCATCAAACATTTCGTAAAAATACACAGCATACACGAATCGAAAGACACAGATCCTGTGAATACAGACAATATTTCAGATTTTCTAAGTGTCTTACAGCGAAAACACAATAAATCGTTATATTAGCTTAGCACATAGCAATTAGCAGCCCAGCATTGATTCTAGCCAAAGTGAGCGATAAAAGTTAACATCGCCAAAAGATATTAATTTTTTCACTAACCTTCTCAGAATTCTTCCGATGACACTCCTGTAACATCACATTACAACATGCATATACAGTTTGATCGAAAATGTTTATATTTAGCCACCAAAATCATGGTTAGACAATGTGAAATGTAGACAAGCTGGTAAAGAAAAAGTCCTTGCGCCACTTAGACAGTGATCTACTCTTATACATAAATACTCATAAACGTGACTAAAAAATACAGGGTGGACAGGGATTGATAGACAATTTAATTCTTAATACAATTGCGTTATTACATTTTTTAATTTATCCTTACTTTTCAATACAGTTTGCGCCAAGCGAAGCTACGTCAAAAAACATGGCGTCCTAAGCCACTAAAATGTTTCGACAGAAACACGATTTATCATAATAAAAATGTCCTACCTTGAGCTGTTCTTCCATCAGTATCTTGGGCAAAGGATCCTTTCTTGGGAGAAATCGTCTTTTGGTGGAAAGCTGTCCTCTTGCCATGTGGAAATGTCAACTGCGTTCGGGATGAACTGAAAAGCGTGCCCAACTTTTCACATCGTTGCAAAAATAAATGTCCCAAAATCGCACTAAACGGATATAAATTGCTATAAAACGCTTTAAATTAACTACCTTATGATGTTTTTAACTCCTATAACGAGTGAAAAGATGACCGGAGAAATATAACAGGCTAAACTAACGCTTGGAACAGGTGCGCGCCGGTGTCCTCTTGGCTCATGACGCAGCTCCCAAAGAATGACTAGCTTCAGGGTTTTTTCATTTGTAGGGCCTGTGAACGCGCAATCGACCCCGTTGGAATCGTCATCACGTAAAGGCATCCAGGGGAAGACGTAAGAAGTGTCCGTATAGTCATAGCAACGACAGTGCCCTTTTAAATGACTTCAGAAGAGTGGCCAACATTTCTCAAATCTGACTCCATGTCAGGGAAATTGCTGTAGAATGGGCTCTGTTCCACTTAGAGAAAAAATTTCAACTCCTATAGAAACTATAGACTGTTTTCTATCCAATAATAATAATATGCATATTGTACGATCAAGGATTTTGTGGGAAGCCGTTTAAAAAATTAGCCAAATTAGCATAAGTAGTCTAAACAGCGCCCCCATCCCCAACAGGTTAACATTATGTTTTTGAATGACATCCAAGAGGTAAAATATATAGTGAAAACAATAGTGGTCTTAAAACGGAACCTTGAGGAACACCGAAATTTACAGTTGTCAGAGGACAAACCATTCACAGAGACAAACTGTTATCTTTCTGACAGATAAGATCTAAACCAGGCCAGAACTTGTCCGTGTAGACCAATTTGGGTTTCCAATCTCTCCAAAGGAATGTGGTGATCGATGGTATCAAAGGCAGCACTAAGGTCTAGGAGCACGAGGACAGATGAGGAGCCTCGGTCTGACGCCATTAAAAGGTAATTTACCACCTTCACAAGTGCAGTCTCAGTGCTATGATGGGGTCTAAAACCAGTCTGAAGCATTTCGTATACATTATTTGTCTTCAGGAAGGCAGTGAGTTGCTGCACAACAGCTTTTTCCAAAATTTTAGAGAGGAATGGAAAATTCGATAAAGGCCTATAGTTTTTTATATTTTCTGGGTCAAGGTTTGGCTTTTTCAAGAGAAGCTTTATTACTGCCACTTTTAGTGAGTTTGGTACACATCCGGTGGATAGAGGCCCTCCTATGTTCAACATAGGAGGGCCAAGCACAGGAAGGAGCTCTTTCAGTAGTTTAGTTGGAATAGGGTCCAGTATGCAGCTTGACGGTTGAGGCCATGATTATTTTCATCAATGTGTCAAGAGATATAGTACTAAAAAACTTGAGTGTCTCCCGGACTACAAGCTCCGATAGGAATTCAGGGATATCAGTGAGGAACGCTGTATATGTGTCACGCCCTGACCTTAGAGATCCTTTTTATGTCTCTATTTTGTTTTGGTCAGGTGTGAGTTGGGTTGGCATTCTATCTTCTGTATTTGTAGGTTTTGTATTTCTTTGTTTTTGGCCGAGTGTTGTTCCCAATCAGAGGCAGCTGTCTATCGTTGTCTCTGATTGGGGATCATACTTAGGCTGCCCTTTTCCCTCTTTCTGTGTGGGATCTTGTTCTTTGTTTGTGTGCAGGGAGTTTGCACATCAAAGCTGTTCGGTCGTTGTATTCTTTATTGTTTTGTCCTGTGTTAGTTTCACTTCGTGATTAAATTATGTGGAACTCTAAGAACGCTGCGCCTTGGTCTCTTCCTTCCGACGACACCCGTTACAATATGTGCCAGGAGGCCTGTAAACAGTTGCTATAAAAAGTGATTGGGTAGGCTGCATAGATTTCATGACTAGAAGCTCAAAAGACAAAAATGTTTTTTTTTTGTAAATGGAAATTTGCTTTTGTAAATGTTGGCAACACCTCCGCCTTTACGGGATGCACGGGGGATATGGTCACTAGTGTAACCAGGAGGTGAGGCATCATTTAACACAGTAAATTCATCAGTCGTAAGCCAATTACATCAAGATTATGATCAGTGATTAGTTCATTGACTAAAACTGCCTTGGAAGTGAGGGATCTAACATTAAGTAGCCCTATTTTGATATGTGAGGTATCATGATATCTTTCAATAATGGCAGGAATGGAGGAGGTGTTTATTCTAGTGAGATTGCTAAGGCGAACACCGCCATGTTTAGTTTTGCCCAACCAAGGTCGAGGCACAGACACGGTCTCAATGGGGATAGCTGAGCGGACTACACTGACTGTGCTAGTGGCAGACTCCACTAAGCTGGCAGGCTGGCTAACAGCCTGCACCCTATCTCATTGTGGAGCTAGGGGAGTTAGAGCCCTGTCTATGTTGGTAGATAAGATGAGCACCCCTCCAGCTAGGATGGAGTCGGTCACTCCTCAACAGGCCAGGCTTGGTCCTGTCTGTGGGTGAGTCCCAGAAAGAGGGCCAATTATCTACAAATTATACATTTTGGGAGGGGCAGAAAACAGTTTTCAACCAGCGATTGAGTTGTGAGACTCTGCTGTAGAGCTCATCACTCCCCCTAACTTCTTCCATTTAAGAATGATCGAGGCCACTGTGTTCTTGAGGACCTCCAATGCTGCAGACATTGTTTTGGTACCCTTCCCAAGATCTGTGCCTCGACACAATCCTGTCTCAGAACTCTACGGACAATTCCTTCAACATCATGGCTTGGTTTTTGCTCTGACATGCACTGTCAACTGTGGAACCTTATATAGACAGGTGTGTGCCTTTCCAAATCATGTCCAATCAATTTAATTTACAACAGGTTAACTCCAAGTTGTAGAAACTTCATAAGGATGATAAATGGAAACAGGATGCACCTGAGCTCAATTTCGAGTCTCATAGCAAAGGATCTGAAAACTTACACTACCATTCAAAAGTTTGGGGTCACTTAGAAATGTCCTTGTTTTTTTTTTTAAAAGCACATTTTTTTGTCCACTAAAATAACATCAAAATTATTAGAAATACAGTGTAGACATTGTTAATGTTGTAAATGGCAGATTTTTTTAATAGAATGTCTACAGAGGCCCATTATAGGCAACCATCACTCCTATGTTCCAATGGCACGTTGTGTTAGCTAATCCAAGTTTAGCATTTTAAAAGACTAATTGATCATTAGAGAACCCTTTTGCAATTATGTTAGCACAGCGGAAAACTGTTGTCTGATTAAAGAAGCAATAACTGGCCTTCTTTAGACTAGTTGAGCATCAGCATTTGTTTCTAGCCATTTTGAGCCTGTAATCGAATCCACAAAGACTTTCTTCTGAAACTCGTCAGTCTATTCTTGTTCTGGGAAATGAAGACTATTCTATGTGACAAATTGCCAAGAAACTGAAGATATTGTACAATGTTGTGTACTACTCCCTTCACAGAACAGTGCAAACTGGCTCTAACCAGAATAGAAAGAGGAGTGGGAAGCCCCGGTGCACATCTGAGCAAGAGGACAAGTACATTAGTGTCTAGTTTGAGAAACAGACGCCTCACAAGTCATCAACTGGTAGCTTCTTTAAATAGTACTTGCAAAACACCAGTCTCAACATTAACAGTGAAGAAGCCACTCCGGGATTTTGCCTTCTCTCATATTTACAGCTATGTTGTCCACACACAGTAAAGTGGCAGAATTCTCACCCCCGACCCTGCTTTTCATACCCTAAAACCAGAAATCAGGCATATTGGCGAAGTGACAGGCAGGCGGGCTGAGGCTCCACTCAGAGACCCTGCCAGAAAAATGACAGGAACGCTGACAGGGGGACTAAGAATAACTCATTGCACCTCCGGCGTCATCTCACACCTAACCCTCGGAGCTGGTGGGAGAAGTATGTCATTCAGAGTGTTGGGAGACTAGAGCTACATCCCATATGGCACCCTATTCTCTATTCTCTAGTGCCCTATGGCCCCTGGTCAAGGTAGTGCACTATATGCAGGCATGTAACTTGCAGGGGGACAGGCAGGTCATAGCTACTGGCATTCTGTGCCTTTACACTATACAGTACTATATTATGATTGGACCCGGTTATATTGGGCTTAATTTTGTGAATTCAAAGACAACTTTGGTAGTATTATTGTTTTGAAGCAACTGCCCAGCAAACCAAAATTGGTTCGGTGAAGGTTCACAAAACATTTGTAAGGTCGCAGAAAATGTTTTCATAACACAAAAACTGTCCAGTCGTGGTGGTGATTATATAAAATATTTGCCTGTTGTTGCAAGAACATTTCTAGAACACATTTAATCTGTTCTTTAAAGGTTTCCAGCATGTTTCATTAGGTTATGGGAACAGTCTGATGAGAACATTGAGGGTATATCACAAAAGAGATGTTCTCATAACACAAAAACTGTCCAGTTGTGTGGATGATTCTACCCCCCAAAAAATGTGGACATTCTCAGAATACATTTTCATATATTCTTTAAAAGTTCCTAAAAACGTGTATTTAGGTTATTGAAACATTGTGTGGATATGACAAGAGAGTGGCTCCCAAAACACAAAAACCTCAGTTGTGCTGATAATGTTTGTATCAGAGTGCAGCTCTTAGGGAACTGTGGGGGGGATCTCGGAGGGCTGGCAGTTGGGAGCTTGGGCCGGTGGCTGATGGATCGCTGGTTCGGGTCCCCGTTTTTGACCTTGTGGGAGATCTGTTGACGTGCTCTTGAGTAGGGCGTTGACCCTGGTTGCTTCTGTGTGTCACTCTGGATGGGTGTCTGTTAGATGACTAATGTGATGTAGTTGTTGATCGGCTTCACTGCAAGTATATTTTATGTTTTAAACATTCTATATATATATATATAAACTGCTCAAAAAAATAAAGGGAACACTTAAACAACACAATATAACTCCAAGTCAATCCCACTTCTGTGAAATCAAACTGTCCACTTAGGAAGCAACACTGATTGACAATAAATTTCACATGCTGTTGTGCAAATGGAATAGACAAAAGGTGGAAATTAAAGGCAATTAGCAAGACACCCTCAATAAAGGAGTGGTTCTGCAGGTGGTGACCACAGACCACTTCTCAGTTCCTATGCATCCTGGCTGATGTTTTGGTCACTTTTGAATGCTGGCGGTGCTCTCACTCTAGTGGTAGCATGAGACGGAGTCTACAACCCACACAAGTGGCTCAGGTAGTGCAGCTCATCCAGGATGGCACATCAATGCGAGCTGTGGCAAGAAGGTTTGCTGTGTCTGTCAGCGTAGTCTCCAGAGCATGGAGGCGCTACCAGGAGACAGGCCAATACATCAGGAGACGTGGAGGAGGCCAACAACCCAGCAGCAGGACCGCTACCTCCGCCTTTGAGTAGGAGGAGCACTGCCAGAGCCTTGCAAAATGACCTCCAGCAGGCCACAAATGTGCATCTGAGATGGATGAGATGGGACACATCATCATGGAATGACGTGTCCCCCATTTTCGGTACTCTGAAGAGCGCGAGGTGGACAGTGGGATTGCCTTTTGTTTAGCTGCCGTTATAGGCGACACCAATCTCCGGCTTTGATTTTATTTGATACATGTCACCATATCATCGTAAAGTATGTTTTTTCAATATAGTTTCATCAGATTATTGAATTTTTTTCGGGAGTTTTGCCGTGTTCCGTTCTCTTCCGTTTGTTGACATGGAGAGTGTCGTGCAACCCGGCTAGCGCGCTTGCTAAATGAAGAGGGAAAGTTGCCGTTCTGAATCTAAAAAACAACGACTGTTCTGGACAAAGGACACCTTGTCCAACATTCTGATGAAAGATCAACAAAAGTAAGACCCATTTTATGATGTTATTTCATATATCTGTCGTAGTCACCGGCGCCCAAGTGTTTCTGGCTATTGTGCTAAGCTAATATAACGCTACATTTTGTTTTCGCTGTAAAACACTTAATTAATCTGAAATATTGGCTGGAATCACAAGATGCCTGTCTTTCATTTGCTGTACACTATGTATTTTTCTGAAATGTTTTATGATGAGTAATTAGGTATTTGACGTTGGTGCCTGTAATTATTATGGCTGCTTTCGGTGCAATTTCTGTTTGTAGCTGCAATGTAAACTATGATTTATACCTGAAATATGCACATTTTTCTAACAAAACATATGCTATACAATAAATATGTTAGCAGACTGTCATCTGATGAAGTTGTTTCTTGGTTAGTGGCTATTTTAACTTTATTTGGTCGAATTTGTGATAGCTACTGATGGAGTAAAAAAATGGTGGAGTATGGGAGTGGTGTCTTTTGCTAACGTGGTTAGCTAATAGATTTACATAGTGTCTTCCCTGTAAAACATTTTAAAAATCAGAAATGATGGCTTGATTACCAAGATGTGCATCTTTCATCTGGTGTCTTGGACTTGTGATTTAATGATATTTAGATGCTACTATTTACTTGTGACGCTATGCTAGCCTATGCTAGTCAGCTTTTTTTATTGATGGGGGTGCTCCCGGACCCGGGTTTGTGAGGAAGTAGAGGTTAACTTCTTCTGGCTGCAAGCCCGAGGCCGGCCACAATATAACAACAGCCACTTCAAGTGCAGGGCGCAAAATTCAAAATAATTTTTTGAAATATTTTTATAATATTTTAATATTTGTGTAGTGTTCACGTTTATCGTCTTTTATTAAACATGTTGAACACGAACTACGCTGTGCTTGGTCCGATCCCTGCTACACCTCCTCTAAAGACGAAGAGGAGGAAGGCTACCGTTTGCAGAACCACCCACCAAAAAAGGACCACGCAGCGTGGTAAGGGACAGCAGCAGCAGCGGCCAAGTACACAGGACTCCTGGACATGGGAGGAAATTCTGGACGGTAAGGGACCCTGGGCTAAGTCTTTAGACGAAGAGGAGGAAGGCTGCCGTTACACACACCTTTGTCACCAATGCCAATGAGCTCAGACTGTGGAATGGAAGGAAGCTACCTCACAATAGTCCCTCAAAAATATATCAATAATTTTTTTCTCTAATTAGGACTATACACACACACAAACACTCACATATTAATCACCTCACAGTACTGGTAAACTATTCATGAGAAGATGAGTAAATATTGATATGCAACCTGAGTCACAGCGGGAGTACAGCCAACCAAACCCAGAACATGACTTATTTACAATAGTTTGCTCATTCTTCTCATTCTAAAGGCTTATGTCAACCTAAATGAGATAATGACAACATCTTTACTTCCTGTAAAAAGACACTTCTCTCACTGCTGTTCTGTCAAAGGAAGAGGATTGTTTCACATGTGAACTGGAACCACATCCTATTTCCAAGTATCTTTAGGGTGAAGGGGACAACCCACAACCCACAATCCATCTACATCAATCTTGACTGACAGTCAATAATATGAGCTGCGGGAAATCCTTTTTAGGTGTGTTGCCATGCCTCTCTGCGGGAGTCCTTTATGTGAATGGTCTTCATCTACATCAAGCCTCCACTCACACCACCAAAGGCCTGACAACATCTGCAGTGTCTCTGATATGGGATCGGTTTGAAGTATTGGCAGCTTCCCATTGCGTCAGAGAACATATTACACTACTTTACCCATCATGGTAATACATTTACCATGACTTATCCACCTATCCGTTATCCATCCCCCAACACACCATATAACTTACTTTAGACTCATAAGCATGAAGTCATCAAGGTAATGATCATTTTATACCAACTTGTGTTGTTTAAAAGGTTATAAAATGTTTATTTCAAATATAACTGACAGTTTTTTTATACAGAAAGAAACATGACTTCCTTGTATCCATTGGGAAATTATTTCTGTCTCATATAATGTCTGTCTAGGTAAATACAATGTCTGTCTAGGTAAATACAAATATTCATACAGACAGATTTACATTAGGGAAAAGATTTATGATGAAGATTTATACACAGTGTCCTCCTGTCAGGTCCAGTGACGCCTGGCTATCCTCCAGGAATCACTTCTGTTTGCACCCAGTTTTCATAACAGCATAGGAAGCACACTACAGCTGTTCACAGCCTAAGCCAGAGTTTCCCAAACTCAGTCCTCAGAACACCAAGGGGTGTACATTTTGTTTTTTGCCCTAGCACTAAACAGCTGATTCAAATAATAAACAAAATCACCAAGCTTTGATACTTTGAATCAGCTGTGTAGTGTTAGGTCAAAAACCAAAATATGCACCTCTTGGGAACCCGGAGGACCGAGTTTGGGAAACGCTGGCCTAAGCCTAGCTGTCAAACCAAGGATGTCCGTTTAGACTCGATGGTACATGAATAACACCTGACCTTCCCATGGGTGAATCCTTTGACAAATTTGAAATGTTACTCAACTGGTTCATCTTGATTGGATTATAGTAAAGAAAGGTGGGTTGTGAATATGGTGACCCTGATAATCCAGGGTCATGTTCATTAGGGGGAAAGTGTGTCAAAACGGGAAGGTTTTTGAACTCGCTGAACTTGTCCAATCAAAACACAGATTTTCATTTTCCATTGCAAGAGGTTTTGCTATGGTGTGATAGGGGTTTGCAGTTAATGTATTTGGTATATTGCAGGGATGTTCAGCGCCAACACTCCAATGCTACAACAGCTATCGCGTTTACTATAAATGACAGACCAATGACCATTCAACTATAACCTCTCAAAATACATAAATGGCAAAACAAGTCAAATTGGCAAAGAGAGACAGGAAACAGGGTTAAATACACCAGGGACTAATGGGGAAAACAGGAGACACCTGGAGGTGGGAGGAGACAATCACCAAGACAGGTGAAACAGATCAGGGCGTGACATTAAGTCCTTTGATAGATATTTTAAAAAACATTACTCTGTGCTGCTAAGCAACCATTAAATTGATTTGGTTAGTGTAGTGTTACCTTTCTGAGCTGACAACAAAAGAGGCATCCTAAGTTTTAGCACTCGAATGGCTGCTGAAACAATGATAGGGGGAAATACCTAAGTCTGAGAATTCATATTAAAGACAAAAGCAGTAGCAAAACAACAGAGGATTAGCACCCACCCACACCCACACCCACACCCACACCCACACACACACCCACACCCACACCCACACACACACACACACGCACACGCACATGCACAAACACACAAAAACAACAACATCACACACACAGAGTGAACTTACTCATCGCCAAGTCTTACAACTGCAGAACAATTGGACACATGAGTCAACAGACACACACACACAGTATGTAAGCTAATCTCTAAGTCTTGCTGCTGATTGTTGAAGCAACAAAACAACAAGAGATGCAGCAGAATCACGTCAACTCCTGTCCTTTGTGCTCTCTGTGCTCCACCTAAGCACACTGGAGATGACACACAAACACACACACACTGCACACACATAATACACAGACTATCACACCTAGACACACAATCACACACACATATACATCCACACACACTACTCAATAAAACATCAAGCTCATCAAGGACCAGCTCAGCGCAGGATGTAGCCTTAGCACCTCCGCTCTCAACCAAAGCACCGGATCATTAAAGATCCATGATTTTTATAACGGTAGTTAGAGAATAGCTGGCAGGCCTGACCTTTCAGTTCATTCTGTTGGCAACCAGGGTTACAGTTTTTCACAATTGCTTAGGGACATCTCCTGGAACTAATCACCATTTACTCAAATCTTCACACACAATTTTAAAAACTCACACCCAACGGTACAAACATCTAGCTTCTGGGTCCCAATTCAAACTTTGCCCTCCGACAACACACACAAGCTGTCAAAAGCACAGACTACATGACTGTTTGTTACACACTGGAGGGATTCATTCAAAACACTGCTACCAAAATGTTTAGAATAGCTTTTCAGAGAAATCGTTTGGAACTTTGTAAAATCACAGCACTGACTATCAGATAACCCTTTCAGGAACACCCTGGCGAGAGAAATTCAAAACAATACTGTTATAAATGCCTCTAACATTAGTGGATAAGGGAATACTACTGTATATGCTGTTTTGGTCAAAAACCTGACCTTTGAAATGTCACACTGACAAAACATGTAAGGAAGAGTTCATGTAGAGTAAAATACCCAATTACAAAAGCTTTATTTCCAAATGCAGCAAACGTACACAGCATTCTCATCCTCTCGTCTCAGGTCTGGGTCAGGCCATAACTGTATTGGTATGCTGGAGAGATGGGCCATACTCTACATAATGTAAAAATTCTGTACAGTATAGAAATTACCTACACATATTGGAACCGTTGCTCCTTTACTCTGTTTTGAATTCCTTTCAAAAGGTACATGATACAGCTGCTTTGTACTTATGTGGTTCTTCTGAACGATCCGGTCAATGGTGGAAATGCTAATGCTGTCAATTCCTTGGAAGACTACCTGGTCTTCAACTATTTGGGTTTGAAATTCCCTCAAACGGATGGCATTATTGGCAATCCCCATATTCACCAGGCAGTCTCCTGCTCAGCTGTGAGAAGTCTCTGCCTACCTTCATATTCACCAGGACAGTCTCCTGCTCAGCTGTGAGAAGTCTCTGCCTACCTTCATATTCACCAGGGCAGTCTCCTGCTCAGCTGTGAGAAGTCTCTGCCTACCTTCATATTCACCAGGACAGTCTCCTGCTCAGCTGTGAGAAGTCTCCGCCTACCTTCATATTCACCAGGACAGTCTCCTGCTCAGCTGTGAGAAGTCTCTGCCTACCTTCATATTCACCAGGACAGTCTCCTGCTCAGCTGTGAGAAGTCTCTGCCTACCTTCATATTCACCAGGACAGTCTCCTGCTCAGCTGTGAGAAGTCTCCGCCTACCTTCATATTCACCAGGACAGTCTCCTGCTCAGCTGTGAGAAGTCTCCGCCTAACTCCAATAGATGGCCGCCTCTCAGTTCTGCAAAAATAAAATTTGATCACTACTGACCTACGGTCATTCATTACTGTGATAAAACTACACTGAGAACAAAGTGGAGATTCAGTCTATGTGCACTACAACATTACATGTATCACAGTAACAACAAGGGAAATTACCTATTTTCCCTTCTGAAAGTATGGACAATGGATGCAACCATGTAACGGCTTAGGTTGGGTTGCACCAGCTGTCCAGCTTCTCTCATAGTCCTCCCATGTTTGGGCACATGATGAACTAGGGCGGCACGGATTCCATCTGAGATTACTTGTCTGTGTTGTTGTTGTTGTCATCCTCGTCCTTATCCTCGTCCTTTTCCTCTCTGTTGCCTTGCAACAATGGCATTGTTAGGATCAATTGTTCCTAAGCACATGGACATGCCTCCAGGACCTATTTATTGATCCTGCAATTCTGAATAGTGTGTTAAGAATTTTGAGGCTTATGGTGTTTGCACTTGGACAAAGGTGTGCTCTTTTGAGTTTAGGTTGTGATGACTTCAGTTAATTATATTGAGAGAATGTGTTGCTGAATGAATATATAGTGCAATGAACGATGTATTTGGCCACTTTTATGTAAGCTTTTGCAGAAAGAGTTTTAAATATTGAAACGTGTGGAAACAGGTGAATAGTGTTTACGGTTCTGGGAAATATGTGTGTGTTTTTGGTAATGACGTAAGGGTATGGGTGTTTGTGCTACAGGAACCCTTTTTGTGTTTAATAAGCAATCGAGAAAAACTGTAATAACACATGCTGCCATGAGCACCTGAAGATGATATCATTCAAGGGATTCCTCGGGAAGAAGCCCATAGACACGCTGCTGACGTGGTCATCTTCCACATTGGAAGAGTCCTGTCTGTGCAACAATGGTCTTCTACTACTTGTATATAATTACTTTTAACAACACTCCTCAATTACTGACAATAGCATTCAATGTTTGTTTGACCTACAACCTCCCGTCTATCCCAATCTCAATGTTTTGTGTCCTGATTTTTTACATCCTTTCCACATATTTTATCTTGTTTAAAAAAAAAACTGTACAGTACGTCCTTTATATACCATATTTTGTATATTTTAAAGTCATATTCGGACAGGATAAGTTTAACTGGTGGAGCTCAGATAATTTAATTCTGTGTAGGAGCACAAATCACAACAGCCATCATTTTTGTCCCTTCCGAATCTGCCATGTCAGTCATTTTTACTTGGCTGGAGAGTTACTATCCCAGCCCTAAAAAACAACTGTTTTTCGGCAAACTCCCAGGGGGAAAAAATAATTACAGGGGCAGTTTGTTAAAACTAATCCTGTCCGAATCTTCCACTGAAAAAAAACAGACTTGCTGGGACTTGTTAATTACATAACCAATGTTCCATAGTAATACTAGTCCCGTGCGAATAGGGCTTTAGCTACTAGCTGCAAAGAGACAATAAAAATAGGGCCATTAACGTGGCATTAAGACACTACACACAACAGTCTACTCTCTCTCGCACCCTCTCAAAGTTTTCTGCTTGAGCACTTAGAGGGAAATTACTTTCAAATGGTTTTGAACAAAAAGGACATTTTCAGGTGTTTTCTTTAGCTGTTAGTATATAAGAAAACATTTCTATTTCTCTAAAAAAATACACGTTTTATTCCCAGTATTGGAATTGACTAGACTAGATCCTGTTCTGTTTTTAGAGTATTCACTTAACCCTTACCCAGCTGAGTGAGCATCATGCATACCATTGTATGAACGTTTCCAAACCTGTTTTGCACCCAGAGTTAGGCAATTAGACATGTTCTCTTTTTGAAGATTTCATATACAATCAAACTCTTGTCCCACTTACTTTATCAATGCAATCACGTTGCACCCAATATGCACCATGTGTTTGGCACATTTGTAGTTAACTCAAAAATCAACTAAAATGTCCAGTGAGGTAGGGTCCACAAACTCCTCACTCCAGTTGAGAAACTTTTGAGTAGACAGAAAGATAGAAAGAACTTGCTACTCCACAAGTCATCCCAGAGAGTATGAGGTAGGGCATGCATTAGTTATGAGGCGTGATGTAACGTGTAAGCCTGCACTTTCCATGTGTGTGACTACACTCCAGTGGAAGTTGCTGAGGGTAGGGCGGCTCATATAAAAATGGTTGGAAAGGAGCTAATGGAATGGCATCAAACACATGGAAACCATGTGTTTGATACCATTCCACCGATTCCGCTCCAGCCATTACCACAAGCCCGTCCTCCCCAATTAAGGCGCCACCAACCATCCTGTGCTACACTCTGTCCCCATAGTGTAAGGGAAGAACAAAACACAGCAGCATTACAGGGACACTACATCCCTCTAAGCCTTTTTCCTTCCATAGACTACTCTTCCCATTCACTATGAGGGAAAAACACACACTTTCTCACATTACCAACTAACACTGCCAAAGTGGCTATGTTGGAAAAGCCATGAAATGTATCCTTTCAATTGACCTGAGCTTTCACTGGCTGTTGGTCCTTGCAGAACCACAGTAGGAACATGCAAAACAAACTGCAAGCGGAAATGTCTAGTATTAGTATGTAACACAAAGCATGCCATGTGAATATGCAAAATACATAGACAGCTAACAGTGAGAGTATCATTGTAAAAAGCAGGCAGAAGTTGGACGTCTATCCATCTCCTGAGGTCATCGGGAAATGCTTTCAAAACTGTTATTAAAGTGTCCGGTGATGATTTCAAGTCTATGTAGATAGGGCAGCAGCCTCCAATGTGCTAGCGATGGCTGTTTAACAGTCTGATGGCCTTGAGATAGAAGTTGTTTTTCAGTCTCTCGGTCCCAGCTTTGATGCACCTGTACTGACCTCGCCTTCTGGATGATAGCGGGGTGAACAGGCAGTGGCTCGGGTGGTTGAAGTCCTTGATTATTTTTTTGGCCTTCCTATGACATCGGGTGCTGTAGGTGTCCTGTAGGGCAGGTAGTTTCTCCCGGTGATGCGTTGTGCGGACCGCACCACCCTCTGGAGAGCCCTGCAGTTGTGGGCAGTGCAGTTGCCGTACCAGGCGGTGATACAGCCCGACAGGAAGCGCTCAATTGTGCATCTGTAAAAGATTGTGAGTGTTTTAGGTGACAAGCAACATTTCTTCAGCCTCCTGAGGTTGAAGAGGCACTGTTGCGCCTTCTTCACCACACTGTATGTGTGGGTGTACCATTTCTGTTTTTCTGTGATGTGTACGCCGAGGAACTTAAAGCTTTCCACCTTCTTCACTGCTGTCCCGTCGATGTGGCTAGGAGGGTGCTCCCTCTGCTGTTTCCTGAAGTCCACGATGATCTCCTTTGTTTTGTTGACGTTGAGTGAGAGGTTATTTTCCTGACACCACACTCCGAGTGCCATCACCTTCTCCCTGTAGGCTGTCATGTTGTTGGTGGTGATCAAGCAAACTGATGGTTGAGTTAGAGGCGTGCATGGCCACGCAGCCATGGGTGAATATTAAGTACAGGAGGGGGCTGAGCACGCACCCTTGTGGGGTCCTAGTGTTAAGGATCAGCAAAGTGGAGATGTTGTTTCCTACCTTCACCACCCGGGGGCGACCCGTCAGGAAGCCCTGGACCCAATTTCACAGGGCGGGGTGGAGACCCAGGGCCTCAAGCTTAATGATGAGCTTGGAGGGTACTATGGTGTTGAATGCTGAGCTGTAGTCAATTAACAGCATTCTTATATAGGTATTCCTCTTGTCCAGATGGGATAGGGCATTGTGCAGGGAAATGGCGATTGCATCATCTTTGTACCTATTGGAGCGGTGTGCAAATTGAAGTGGGTCTAGATCCTTGACTAGTCTCTCAAAGCACTTCATGATGACAGAAGTGAGTGCCACGGGGCGATTGTCATTTAGTTCAGTTACCTTTGCCTTCTTGGGTACTGGAACAATGGTGGCCATCTTGAAGCATGTGGGGACAGCAGACTGGGATAGGGAGAGATTCAATATTTCCGTAAACACACCAGCCAGCTGGTCTGCGCATGCTCTGAGGACGCGGCTAGGGATGACGCCTGGGCCAGCAGCCTTGTGTGTTAAACCGTTTAAATGTGTTACTACCAAGGACTGTGGAGAGCCCGCCGCATCGGAGGCACTGTATTATCCTCAAAGCAGGCAAAGAAGGTGTTTAGTTTGTCTGGAAGCAAGACGTCGGTGTCCGTGACGTGGATGGTTTTCTTTTTGTATTACGTGATTGTCTGTAGACCCTGCCATTGAATTGCGACTCCACTTTGTCCCTATACTGACATTTCGCTTGTTTGATTGTTTTGTATTCAGCCATGTTCCCAGTCCCTTTTCCATGGTTAAATGTGGTGGTTTGCGCTTTCAGTTTTGCACGAATACCACCATCTATGCACGGTTTCTGGTTAGGGTAGATCTTAGTAGTCACAGTGTGTACAACATCTCCTATGCACGTCCTTATAAAGTCACTCACTGAATCAGCGTATTAATCAATATTATTCTCTGAGGCTTCCCGGAACATGTCCCAGTCCGCGTGATCAAAACAATCTTGCAGCGTGGATTCCTATTGGTCAAACCAGCATTGAATAGTCCCTGTTTGAATTTCTGTGTTTAGGAAGGGAGGAGCAAAATGGAGTCGTGGTATGCATCGCGGAAGTTAGAGAAGCAGTGGTCCAGTGTCTTGCCAGCTCGACTGCTACAATAAATGCAGGCTCAGGATTTATGGTTTCCAGTTTGCATAGAGTCCAGTGAAGTTCCTTGAGGGCCATCCTGGTATTGGCTTGAGGTGGGATATACATGGCTGTGACAATAACCAACAAGAATTCTCTTGGGAAATAATACGGTTGGCATTTGATTGTGAGGAGTTCTAGGTCAGGTGAACAAAAGGACTTGAGTTCCTGTATTATGTTACAATTACACCATGAGTCGATAATCATGAAACATACACCTCTGCGCTTCTTCTTTCCGGAGAGATGTTTACAGTGGCTTGCGGAAGTATTCACCCCACTTGGCATTTATCCTATTTCGTTTCCTTACAACCTGGAAATGAAATAGATTTTTGGGGGGTTTGTATCATTTGATTTACACAACATGCCTACCACTGATAAGATGCTATATCTTTTTTTATTGTGAAACAAACAAGAAATAAGACAAAAAAATCTGAAAACTTGAGCATGCATAACTATTCACCCCCCAAAGTCAACACTTTGTAGATCACCTTTTGCAGCAATTACAGCTGCAAGTCTCTTGGGGTATGTCTCTATAAGCTTGGCACATCTAACCACTGGGATATTTGCCCATTATTCAAGGCAAACTGCTCCAGCTCCTTTCAAGTTGGATGGGTTCCGCTGCAATTTTTAACTTCTTGAGGGTAGGGGGCAGCATTTTCAAAATTCAACTGCTTGCTACTCATCCCCAGAATATAAGATATGCATATTATTAGTAGATTTAGATAGAAAACACTCAGAACTTTCAAAAACTGTTTGAATCATGTCTGTGAGAATAGCAGAACTTATGTAGCAGGCAAAACCCTGAGGACAAACCATTCAGAATTTGTATTTTTTGATGTCACTGTCTTTTCAATAAGTTTTCTTAGAGACACCAGATTTCTAATGGACTTGCTTGCAGTTCCTACTTCTTCCACTGGATGTCTCCAGTCCTTGGAAATCGGTTGAGGTTATTCCTTTGTGTAGTGAATAAGTAGGGCTATCGCAAATGAGGGTCACATGAAGTACATTTTTTGAGAGTCACGTTACGAAAAAAGTTGAGCCAGTTTGTTTTCTTTTTGTATTGAACACAGATCATCCCGTCTTCAAATTGATTGATTATTCATGTTTAAAAATACCTAACGTTGTATTACAAAAGTAGTTTGAAATGTTTTGGTAAAGTTCACCTGTAACTTTTGATATATTTTGTAGTGACTTGGCGAAAGTTGGAAGCTGTGTTTTTCTGGATGAAACGGTCCAAATAAATTGACATTTTGGATATATATCGACGGAATTAATCGAACAAAAGGACCATTTGTGATGTTTATGGGACATGTTGGAGTGCCAACAAAAGAATTTCGTCAAAGGTAAGGCATGATTTATATTTTATTTCTGCGTTTTGTGTTGTGCTTGCAGTGTTGAATTATGCTACTCTCTTTGTTTACTGCTGTGCTATCATCCGATAATAGTATCTTATGCTTTCTCCGAAAAGCCTTTTTGAAATCTGACATGTTGGCTGGATTCACAACGAGTGTAGCTTTCATTTGGTATCTTACATGTGTGATTTAATGAAAGTTAGATTTTTATATCATGTTATTTGAATATGGCGCGCTGTATTTTCCCTGGCTATTGGCCGGTGGGACGTTTGCGTCCCCCCTATCCCAGAGAGGTTAAGTCATATCATAGATTCTCAATTGGATTGAGGTCTGGGCTTTGACTAGGCATTTCCAAGACATTTAAATGTTCCCCTTGAACCACTCAAGTGTTGCTTTAGCAGTATGCTTAGGGTCATTGTCCTGCTGGAAGGTGAACCTCTGTCCCAGTCTCAAATCCTTGGAAGACTGAAACAGGTTTCCCTCAAGAATTTCCCTGTATTTAGCCCCATCCATCATTCCTTCAATTCTGACCAGTTTCCCAGTCCTTGCAGATGAAAAACATCCTCACAGCATGATGCTGCCACCACAATGCTTCACTGTGGGAATGGTGTTCTCGGGGTGATGAGAGGTGTTGGGTTTGCGCCAGACATAGCGTTTTCCTTGATGGCCAAAAAGCTAAATTTTAGTCTCATCTGACCAGAGTACCTTCTTCCATATGTTCGGGGAGTCTCCCACATGCCTTTTGGCGAACACCAAATGTGTTCGCTTATTTTTTTCTTTAAGCAATGGCTTTTTTCTGGCCACTCTTCCGTAAAGCCTAGGCTTAAAGTGGTCCTATGCTTCTTCAGCATTATCTTTGGTCTCTTTGTTGCCTCTCTGATTAATGCCCTCCTTGCCTGGTCCGTGAGTTTTGATGGGCGGCCCTCTCTTGGCAGGTTTTTTGTGGTGCCATATTCTTTCAAATTTTTTATAATGGATTTAATGGTGCTCCGTGGGATGTTCAAAGTCTCAGATATGTTTTTATAATCCAACCCTGATCTGTACTTCTCTACAAATTTGTCCCTGACTTGCTTGGTCTTCATGGTGCCGCTTGCTTGGTGGAGCTCGTTGATTAGTGGTGTTGCAGACTCTGGGGCCTTTCAGAACAGGTGTATGTATACTGAGATCATGTGACAGATCATGCACACAGGTGGATTTTTTAAAACTAATTATGTGACTTCTGAAGTTAATCGGTTGCACCAGATTGTATTTAGGGTCATCATAGCACAGGGGGTGAA
This sequence comes from Salvelinus fontinalis, assembly GCF_029448725.1. Classification (NCBI taxonomy): domain Eukaryota; kingdom Metazoa; phylum Chordata; class Actinopteri; order Salmoniformes; family Salmonidae; genus Salvelinus; species Salvelinus fontinalis. Next base: position 757,304 of record NC_074676.1, on the reverse strand, counting down.
TACATATGCACGCACCACTTTTCTGCAGTAATTAAAACATTTTTTTTTTTTAAATAAGTATTTTTTTTCATTTCACTTCACCAATTTGGACTATTTTGTGTATGTCCATTACATAAAATCCAAATAAAAATCTATTTAAATTACAGGTTGTAATGCAACAATATAGGTAAAACGCCAAGGGGGATGAATACTTTTGCAAGTTACTGTATTTCTGTCGGCGGGAAGCGCAAATAATCCTGGTGGCTGTACCATTTTCGACAGCGTATCCCGAGCATATCTACCTTGTTATCTAGAGACTGGACATTAGCGAGTGATATACTTGGAAGCGGTGGGTGGTGTGCGGGCCTCCATAGTCTGACCAGAAGACCGCTCCGTCTCCCTCTTCTGCAGCAATGTTGTATTGGGTCAGCCTCTGGAAGGATCCGCTTCGGGGAAATCGTATTCCTGGTTGTAGTTCCGGTAAGTTGACATCGCTTTGAAATACAATAGTTCTTCCTGGTTGTGTGTAATAACACTTGTAAGAAATAATAAATAAATAAACTAAATACAGCAAAGTTTCCTAAGGACTTGAAGCGAGGCTACCCTCTCTGTCGGCGCCATCTCGCTAAGTGATGGCCCATTACTGTTTATCACTTTTTAACCATAATTTATTCACATTATTTTACAGTTTTTCTCAATTGCTTAAAACTTCTTAGGGATCAAATCCCTTTAGCGGGATCGATTTGACAACATCCGGTGAAATGGCAGAGCGCCAAATTCAAATTAAATTACTATAAATATTAAACTTTCATGAAATCACACATGCAATATACCAATTTAAAGCTACACTTGTTGTTAAACCAGCTGTCAGATTTCAAAAAGGCTTTACGGCGAAAGCAAACCATGCTATTATCTGAGGACAGCACCCCATCAAACAAAGACACAATCATAATTCAACCCGCCAGGCGCGACGCGAAACTCAGAAATAAAGACCTTTGACCTTTGACGAGCCTTACCTTTGACGAGCTTCTTCTGTTGGCACTCCAATATGTCCCATAAACATCACAAATGGTCCTTTTGTTCGATTAATTCTGTCGTTATATATCCAAAATGTCCATTTATTTGGAGCGTTTGATCCAGAAAAACACCGGATCCAACTCGCGCAACATGACTACAAAATATCTCATAAGTTACATGTAATCTTTATCAAAACATTTCAAACAACTTTCCTAATACAACTTTAGGTATTTTTTTACGTAAATAATCGATCAAATTTAAGACGGGATAAACTGTGTTCAATACCGGAGGAAAACAAAGTGCAGCGAGCTTTTCAGGTCATGCGCCTCTAACAAACAGTACACTTCAGCCTTGTTCTGTACAGCCCTACTTCTTCATTATGTAAAGGAAAAACATCAACCAATTTCTAAAGACTGTTGACATCCAGTGGAAGCGAAAGGAACATTGAAAAGAGAGTGACCTCAATTTTTTGGCCCCTGGATGGTTTGTCCGCGTGGTTTTGCATGCGAAATAAGTTCTGTTATACTCACAGACATCATTCAAACAGTTTTAGAAACTGCAGAGTGTTTTCCATCCGAATCTAATAATAATATGCGTATCCTAGCTTCTGGGCCTGAGTAGCAGGCAGTTTACTTTGGGCAGTTTACCCTCTGTCACGCCGTTACCCTCAGTCTGACCGCCACTCACCCTCAGTCTGACCCCTACTCCAACATAACCTCCTCACTATCGCTGTCTCCTACTACAGATATCAACGAAGGTATCAAGAGACAGGGCAGCTCTGCACTCTCAAGCAAATCCATTTAAAAAGGCAAGTTTCTGTGGCTCCACACATTTATCTCTTAGATTTTTGTGTTTTTAGTGAATTGGGTGTCTGGTCAATGAATCTCATTTAGTTGATTTAGTGAAATGCTTGCTTATGAGCCCTTCCCAACAATGCAGATTAAAAAAAATTAACTGAAATAGTATAAAATAAAATACATAAGACTGGAGCTATTTACAGTACATGGAGTACCAGTATCAATATGCAGAGGTACAAAGTATTTGAGTTAGATATTTACATGAAGGCAGGGTAAAGTGACTAGGTATTGGGATAGATAATAATGAGAGTAAGATAAAGAACATAGTAGCAGCATTGTCAGAGCAGATCGTTTGGGTAGCATTATTTGACTATTTAGCAGTCTGGCTATTTATCAGTCTTATGGCTTTGGGGTAGAATCTGTCTCGGAGCCTGTTGGTCCGAGAGCCGATGAGTGAATAAAGCTAAGCATACACACACACACACACACACACGCTCTCTCTCTTGCACGCTCACTCTCTCTCTCACACACTCTCTTTTCCCCCACACATGTACTGTACTGTTAAAGAGCTCATGCCTATTTTCACAGTATAAATATTTCACTCCCTCTGCTTCCTCCTGACTGCTCTAGTACTGTACGTTTATCTTCAGTGTATCTTCAGGAGGTGATGTTAGCATACAGTAGCAGTAGGTTGGTTAACTTTAATAAAGTCCTCGCTCATTCATTCTTCATGGGGAAAATAATGAATTATCTTGTTGTAATGTTACTTCATGCTCAACCAAACACCAAACAAATGAGCTCATATGAGATCCAGGAAATTATGTTTGATGACACATAAGTGATGGACTGCATGGTTAAAAAAAGGAGAACAGATTCATCCTCCCTCCAGATATAAAGAGTGATAAGATTTATCGTATCCTGTCATCACCGGGTTATATATTTCAGCCTACAGCCCTTATCAAAGTCCACAGGGTGAATGTTAATATTACCAGATGTAGTGGTAGCAATGTTGTTGCCTTCTGCTTCACACTGTGTGGCTGCCAGGCTTTAGAAATGTTCAAAGGGCATTCAGTATAGCCTACAATACCCCTGGTGAGGAGGGCAAAGGGGTAATCTGCTGCTTATCAGGTGTGTGATAGCTGAGTGCTCCCTATCCATGGTGACCTTTTCAACTTCCTGTGAGAGGAGGGAGAGTTGGTTTGAAGTGCCTCTACACACACAGACAAATGCACGTGCGCTCTCTCTCTCACACACACACACACACACACACACACACACACACACACACACACACACACACACACACACACACACACACACACACACACACACACACACACACACACAGAGATGCACACATGCTAGCACACACACACACGAACAAACAAACACACACACACATACAGTCCAGTGTTTACAGGATGCCCTGGAATCTTAACAACATAACAGGTATGGTCTGTTGGGGAGTTCCACAAGTGGTCCTCTTTAAATAGGGGGCTATTCTGCCCTAAAGCTCCAAATAGGCTGATGACCCCGTCCCCAGAGTTCAAGTAAATAAAGCTTAACAGCAGACAGACAGACAGACAGGCAGGACAACAGAGCCCTGTGACCAAAGGAAAGGGATGGCCAATGATGATTTAGGCCTTTGACTCCTTTTCAATGAAAGTGCATTTAGGGTCAACATAATGAAGTCTTTCATCTGTTATTTTCCTAATCTGGGAAATACAACAATGCAATGCTTTAATTGATTGTATCGAATTTGTAGTGATTGAAATCAACCTAAAGAGAATTTAGTGTGGTCACATGAGGGTGTGTCTAAATATAGCTTAAATCAGGACTAATATCATCTTGATTTTTGAATGAATGAAGGAATTAATAGAACAGGACAAACAAACCAAATAATGCACCATTTTTTATTTAACCTTTAATTAACTAGGCAAGTCAGTTAAGAACAATGATGGCCTACCCCAGACAACCCCTATCCTAGACAATGCTTAGCCAATTGTGCGCTGCCCTATGGGACTCCCAATCACAGCCAGTTGTGATACAGCCTGGAATTGAACCAGGGTCTGTAGTGATGCCTCCAGCACTGAGATGCAGTGCCTTAGGCTGCTGCACCACTCGGGAGCCCTAAGAAATATATATATATACACTGCTCAAAAAAATAAAGGGAACACTTAAACAACACAATGTAACTCCAAGTCAATCACACTTCTGTGAAATCAAACTGTCCACTTAGGAAGCCACACTGATTGACAATAAATTTCACATGCTGTTGTGCAAATGGAGTAGACAACAGATGTAAATTATAGGCAATTAGCAAGACACCCCCAATAAAGGAGTGGAGGGCAACAACCCAGCAGCAGTACCGCTACCTCCGCCTTTGTGCAAGGAGGAGCACTGCCAGAGCCCTGCAAAATGACCTCCAGCAGGCCACAAATGTGCATGTTTGAGTTTGAGTTTATTTTTTATTTTTACAGGGACAGTGCACTTTAATCAACGTTTCAGTAAAAGTGACGGTTTTAGCCAGCCGGCTAATTTTCAACCGCAGTCCCTGGGCAGGTTATTAAAAACAATTCCAATATAGACAATAGCAACATAGAACAAGCAAGACATAGCAACATAGGACAAGCAAGACATAGCATACAGACAGAGCAACATAGGACAAGCAAGACGTAGCAGACAGACAGAGCAACATAGAACAAAAAGCAGCAAGACAAAATTCATAAAAGCAACAAAGTGTTTCCACACCTCACAAGTTACAGACAACAGACATGGAAAGCGGCAGCTAGGGACCATGTTCACAAATCTGATTGACCTTTAGCCATGTCTTCAAGCATTTTGTGAAAGTGTGATATGTGGTGCAGTTATGTGTGTCTGATGGCAGTGTATTCCAGACATGGGAAGCTCTCACAGAGAAAGCGGATTTACTAAAGGTGCTTTTCCTTAAGGGAACTATACAGTCACCAAACATGGCAGACCTTGTGGATCTGCTGCCATATGTTTGGGTTTTCTGTTTAACAAAAATACTGAGTGGAGGGGGAGCCAAGCCATTTAGGATCTTGAATAGAAGACATGCATCGGTGTATTGCACAAGATTTTCCCAACTCAGGAACTCATGCTTTCTGAGGATGTGACAGTGATGATGGCTATTGGGCTTCCTATCAAGCACTTTGAGAGCCTGTTTGTAGACAGACTGAATAGGTCTTACTGTTGTACAGCAAGCTTGGGCCCAACTAGTCAAGCAGTATGTTAAGTGGGGGAGTATCATAGATTTGAAGTACAGTTTTGCTACCTCTGTAGTCAAACTATTTCGTATAAAACGGAAATTAGCTAGGTTGAATTTTGTTATTTTAATTACCTTTTTCACTTGCTTTTTAAAAGAGAGGTTGGAATCAAGTATGATGCCAAGGTACTTAAAATCAGATACCACCTGGAGCTTCTCCCCTGACACAGACATCTGGCTCAGTAGCATCTGTTGCCCTCTTTGTGAAGAACATGCAAACAGTTTTTTTCACATTGAGATGCAAACACGAGTCACTGAGCCACTTTGTAACCTGGACCATTACAGTAGTGAGTTCTTGTGCAGCTTGTTGTTTGCTCTTTCCATGCACATATATCACTGTATCATCTGCATACATTTGAACTTCAGACCCAGCACAGACAGAAGGCAGATCATTAATGTACAGGCTGAATAGGAGGGGCCCCAGTATTGACCCTTGGGGCACGCCCACTTCATAGCTAAGAGTGCGCGACAGCTCATTGCTCACTTTGACACACTGAGTTCTGCCTTCAAGGTATGATTTCATCCATCTCAAGGCATCAGGGGAAAAGTTGAACTTGGACAATTTTGTGATGAGAATCTCATGGTTAACAGTATCAAAAGCCTTCCTTAGGTCCAGAAACATAGCCCCAACAGCACCCCCTTTGTCCATCTTGGACTTCACATTTTCCAGAAGAAAGCAGTTGGCCGTTTCTGTGGAGTGTTTCGCTCTGAAGCCAAACTGCATGGAGTGTAATGTGAACAGGCTGTTGTTGAGGTGGGCAATCAGTTGTTCTGCTACACACTTCAGCAACCTTTGACACCACAGGTAGTATACTAATGGGCCTGTAGTTACTCACGTCAGCAGTGTCGCCTGATTTAAAGATGGCCGTTATTATGGCCGACTTCCATACCCTTGGAAACACCCCGAGACCAATAGATGTGTTGGTGACCTTAGTAATGGGGCCAATGAGTGACTCTTTGTAGTTTTGAAGAAAGGTAGAGTCCATCCCAAACACATCTTTGGCTTTTGAGTTCTTTAGTGAGCTAATCACCTTGTTCACCTTTGACTCAGAAACCTCCCTTATGATGAAGACAGGTTGAGCATCATTTACTAGCACTGAGCCTAAGAAACCAGTGGAGGGGTTCTGTGTCAGTACCCTGAAAGAGTCAATAAAGTAGGAATTGAAGGCTATTGCTATTTCGACTGCATCCTGTGTTAGATTGTTATTCACCATAATTTCTAGTCTTTTTGCAGTGTTACTATGGTCTTTCCCTGTTAACTTTTTTAGATTCTCCCAGATCAGTTTAGAATTTCCCTTTGCTTCACCAATTATGTTAATAAAAAAGTTTGCCTTGGCCTGTCACCTTATTTCTCAACATGGTAAACATACGTCTGTCATGCTCTAATTTGGATCTTAGGGCTATTTTTTTAGCATAATCTCGTTCTTTCATCAATTTCCAGATTTCTCCATTTAGCCAAGGAAGAGTGCTCTTTTGCCCAGGTTTGCATTTGATTTTCTTTAGGAAACCATTTATTGTAGTCTGGATTGTGGATAGAAAAACTTGACTATCAGCTTCTACGTCTGTATAGGACAAGAGATCATTCGAGTTAATTCCCTTAATTGCGTTTTCAAAATAGCTTTATTCACTCTTAGGTATTCTTAGTTGATCCGGCTTTCTAACAGTAGAATGGTTAAACTTGCTCTTAGACAGCTTTCTGGCTATAAGTGTCAGATTATGATCAGATAGCCCAGTAACCATATTGAATGATTTAGTCACTCTCTCTGGTTTATTACTGAACACCAAATCAATCTGTGTTTTAGAGCAACAAGTCACCCTGGTTAGCCCTTTAACTAGCTGTGTAAGGTCAAAAGTATTAATGATCCATTTGAGGGTTTTCCTACAACACTTGTCTTCATAATTAATGTTAAAATCTCCCATTAAGATGACCTCTTTCCCAAAATCACATTCCCTAAGCATGTTATTAAACTGATCAAAAAACACACTTCTGGTGGAAGGTGGCCTATACATTCCAATGAGGTTAAAAGACATTTGGGGAGACAGTGTAACGTTCAGGCCAATACATTCTAGTTCATTATCACATGACCACTCAATTTGTTTACATCGGATATGTTCTTTAATGTAAATCATCACACCCCCTCCTCTTCTTTCAATTCTGCCTCTCCTGAAAACATTGTAGCCAGGCACAATCAAAGCAGCATATGGAGAGTTTTTATGGAGCCATGTCTCTGAGAGGCAGAGAAAGTCAAGGTTGGAGTCTGTGAGTAGATGTTGAATTTGATCACTTTATGTAATGACACTACGAATGTTCAAGTGCCCCCCTAGTAGTCCCTTGGGCTTAGCTCGTGGGTCCCAGATGACTCGAGAGTGATTGACACATTTAAAAAAGTTAAATTTTCTGTGTTTTCTGACAGCTGGGTTTAGGACGTTTTGTTTCGTTTTGATTAGGGGCAGTTCGGTAGCGCAATTAACAATCCCTCCCGCCTGCACTGGATGCGGGGAACTAATTAAAATAGCTTGCGTACCAGAAGCAGAGCCAGGGATCGCATATAGCGACTCTGGTATGTTTGAAGAGTCAAAATCTATCCTGGAGCTGGGTGAGTCGAGAGAAGCCATAGGACCATAGCACTCACCCACTTCCACAGCGGCGACGATCAGTGGACAAGGGCATCCACCGCTTTCCACTCCGGTGCGTATTGCTGGCTCGGTGATATTGGGCCCAGGATTGAGTTGCACATCCCCGGAGAGCAGGAGGGTAGTGAACAGGTAGTTTAACAGTTTCCGATAAATGTTGGACTTGTGTTTGTTACGCCTAAGCGGTTCAGTAGAATAAGGAGCGAGGTAGACTTGGCCATTATTCAGAACATTATGGAATGCTGTGTACTGTTCGCTCCCGTGGAACGGTGCACCAATGTGTTTGGTGTTGATATTCTCCGGTAGTAGACTGATTGTGTCATCCCAGCAAGGATGCACTGAGATTATCAGTAGAGCAGCTACATAACTGACAATCATGGCAGAGTACTGGAGATAAAACACATAATTGCGCTTGAACTCTTTGCATGAGTTACTTAGCTGGGGTCGGCGTACACCTGATGGTTTAGATAAAATTACAGCATTCGAAGTGCGGCACCTGCCGCACCACCCTGTCTTCCGTCCGCCATTTGTCTCTGAATGTCTTAACTGCATGAGCAGCCCTGCAGTTTCACTGGCTGTTGACGAGGAGGATGTGTCTGCTCAAACGGTCAGAAACAGACTCAATGAGGGTTGTATGAGGGCCCGACGTCCACAGGTTAGGGGTTGTGCTTACAGCCCAACACCGTGCAGGAAGTTTGGCATTTGCCAGAGAACACCAAGATTGGCAAATTTGCCACTGGCGCCCTTGTGCTCTTCACAGATGAAAGCAGGTTCACACTGAGCACATGTGACAGACGTGACAGTCTGGAGACGCCGTGGAGAACGTTCTGCTGCCTGCAACATCCTCCAGCATGACCGGTTTGGCGGTGGGTCAGTCATGGTGTGGGGTGGCATTTCTTTGGGGGGCTGCACAGCCCTACATGGGCTCGCCAGAGGTAGCCTGACTGCCATTAGGTACCGAGATGAGATCCTCAGACCCCTTGTGAGACCATATGCTGGTGCGGTTGGCCCTGGGTTCCTCCTAATGCAAGGCAATGCTAGACCTCATGTGGCTGGAGTGTGTCAGCAGTTCCTGCAAGAGGAAGGCATTGATGCTATGGACTGGCCCGCCCGTTCCCCAGACCTGAATCCAATTGAGCACATCTGGGACATGTCTCGCTCCATCCACCAACACCACGTTGCACCACAGACTGTCCAGGAGTTGGCGCATGCTTTAGTCCAGGTCTGGGAAGAGATCCCTCAGGAGACCATCCGCCACCTCATCAGGAGCATGCCCAGGCGTTGTAGGTAGGTCATACAGGCACGTGGAGGCCACACACACTACTGAGCCTCATTTTGACTTGTTTTAAGGACATTACATCAAAGTTGGATCGGCCTATAGTGTGTTTTTCCACTTTAATTTTGAGTGTGACTCCAAATCCAGACCTCCACGGGTTGATAAATTTGATTTCCATTGATAATTTTGGTGTGATTTTGTTTTCAGCACTATCAAGTTCCTGAAGTGTTTTCCTTTGTCATGTATTTGTTTTAGTTGGTCAGGGCGTGAGTTGGGTGGGTTGGTCTGGGTTTGATTTTCTATGTTGGGATTTTGTGTTCGGCCTGGTATGATTCTCAATCAGAGACAGCTGTCAATCGTTGTCCCTAATTGATAATCATACTAAGGCAGCCTGGGTTTCACTTGTGTTTTGTGGGTGTTTGTTCCTGTGGAGGTTTTGTTGCCACACAGGACGGTTTTGGTTTTGTCACGTTGGTTGTTTTTTTGTATGTTGAAGTGTTTTGTTGACTTTAATTAAAAGAATGAACACTAACCACTCTGCGTTTTGGTCCACATCTTCTGTCAGCGAGGACAGCCGTAACAGAAACACCCACCACAAACGGACCAAGCGGAGTGGAGAAGGGCAGCGACAGCAGCAAAGACAGACAGAGGAATGGACATAGGAAGACGTCTTGAACGGCAAGGGTTGCTACACATGGGAGGAGATCCTGGCTGGAAAGGATCGCCTCCCATGGGAACAGCTGGAGGCAGCGAGTAGAGCAGAGGCAACCGGAGAGAGGAACCGGAGGTATGAGGGTACGCGGCTAGCACGGAAGCCCGAGAGGCTCACCCAAAAATGTCTTGGGGGGGAGCTAAAGGGGAGTGTGGCGAAGCCGGGTTGGCTACCTGAGCCAACTCCCCGGGCTTACCGTGGAGTGAGAGGGCGTCGTACTGGTCAGACACCGTGTTATGCGGTAAAGCGCACGGTGTCCCCAGTATGCGTGCTTAGCCCAGTGCGGGCTATTCCACCTTGCTGCACTGGTAGGGCTAGGTTGGGCATCGAGCCGGGTGCCATGAAGCCGGCCCAACATATCTGGCCTCCAGTACGTCTCCTCGGGCCGGCGTGCATGGCACCAGCCTTACAGGTGGTGTCCCTGGTTCGCCTGCATAGCCCAGTGCGGGCTATTCCACCTCGCCGCACTGGCAGGGCTACGGGGACCATTCAACCTGGTAAGGTTGGGGAGGCTCGGTGCTCAAGAACGCGTGTCCTCCTTCACGGTCCGGTATATCCGGCGCCACCTTCCCACCCCAGCCCAGTACCATCAGTGCCGACACCACGCACCAGGCTTCCAGTGCGTTTCCAGAGCCCTGTTCCTCCTCCACGCACTCTCCCTGTGGTGCGTGTCTCCAGCCCAGTGCCTCCAGTTCCGGCACCACGCACCAGGCCTACTGTGCGCCTCAGCAGGTCAGAGTCGGCCATCTGCCCAACGCCGCCTGCGCTGCTTGCCTGCTCAGCGCTGCCCGAACTGCCTGCCTGCCCAGCGTGGTCTGAACTGTCTGCCTGCCCAGCGCTGCCCGTCTGTCCCGAGCCTTCAGAGCCGTCCAGCCAGGACCAGCCAGTGCCGTCCAGCCAGGACCAGCCAGTGCCGTCCAGCCAGGACCAGCCAGAGCTGTCCAGCCAGGAGCTGCCAGCCAGCCAGGATCCGCCGGAGCCAGCCAGCCAGGATCCGCCGGAGCCAGCCAGCCAGGATCCGCCGGAGCCAGCCAGCCAGGATCCGCCGGAGTCAGCCAGCCAGGATCCGCCAGAGTCAGCCAGCCAGGATCCGCCAGAGTCAGCCAGCCAGGATCCGCCAGAGTCAGCCAGCCAGGATCCGCCAGAGTCAGCCAGCCAGGATCCGCCAGAGTCAGCCAGCCAGGATCCGCCAGAGTCAGCCAGCCAGGATCCGCCAGAGCCTTCCGCCAGCCAGGATCCGCCAGAGCCTTCCGCCAGCCAGGATCCGCCAGAGCCTTCCGCCAGCCAGGATCCGCCAGAGCCTTCCGCCAGCCAGGATCCGCCAGAGCCTTCCGCCAGCCAGGATCCGCCAGAGCCTTCCGCCAGCCAGGATCCGCCAGAGCCTTCCGCCAGCCAGGATCCGCCAGAGCCTTCCGCCAGCCAGGATCCGCCAGAGCCTTCCGCCAGCCAGGATCCGCCAGAGCCTTCCGCCAGCCAGGATCCGCCCCTCAGTCCGGTGCTGCCCCTCAGTCCGGTGCTGCCCCTCAGTCCGGTGCTGCCCCTCAGTCCGGTGCTGCCCCTCAGTCAGGTGCTACCCCTCAGTCTGTTACTGCTCTTTGGAATAGTGGGATTGACATGGAGGGTGGATATTGGGAGGAGGCCATGGAAGCGGGGGTTGACTATGGTGGGGTGGGGACCACGACCAGCGCCAGAGCCGCCACCGTGGACAGACGCCCACCCAGACCCTCCCCTAGACTTTGTGCTGGTGCGCCCGGAGTTCGCACCTTAAGGGGGGGGTTCTGTCACGTTCTTGACCTGTTTTCCTTTGTCATGTATTTGTTTTAGTTGGTCAGGGCGTGAGTTGGGTGGGTTGGTCTAGGTTCGATTTTCTATGTTGGGATTTTGTGTTCGGCCTGGTATGATTCTCAATCAGAGACAGCTGTCAATCGTTGTCCCTGATTGAGAATCATACTAAGGCAGCCTGGGTTTCACTTGTGTTTTTTGGGTGTTTGTTCCTGTGGAGGTTTTGTTGCCACACAGGACGGTTTCGGTTTTGTCACGTTGGTTGTTTTTTTGTATGTTGAAGTGTTTTGTTGACTTTCATTAAAAGAATGAACACTAACCACTCTGCGTTTTGGTCCACACCTTCTGTCAGCGAGGACAGCCGTAACAAGCACATTCAACTATGTAAAGAAAAAAGTATTTGATAATAATATTTCAATTCATTCAGATCTAGGATGTGTTATTTTAGTGTTCCCTTTATTTTTTTGAGCAGTGTATTTCAAGACATGGCATATGAGGGTGTAGTGAGATACCCAATGGACTGGATGATACTGTTCTCAAATCAAATCAAATGTTATTTGTCACATACTGTAACGCTCGTCCTCCTCCTCGTCTGAGGATGAGCATGGATCGGACCAAAACGCAGCGTGGGTTGAATACATAATGATTTATTAAAGAAAGACGAACACGAAAAAACACTTGATAAACTACAAAACAATAAATGACGTTAACAGACCTGAACTTGAGAACATATTACAAGAATGCACGAACAGGAAAGAATGCACGAATAGGAAGGAAAACACGAACGAACGAATTAAACAGTCCCGTGTGGCACAAACACTGACACAGGAACAATCACCCACAAACAAACAGTGAGAACAGCCTACCTTAATGGTCACAGTGGGTACAACATCTCCTATACACTTCCTGATAAACTCAGTCACAGTATCAGTGTATTCGTCAATGTTATTCTCGGCGGCTACACGGAACATATCCCAGTCCGCGTGATCAAAACAATCTTGAAGCGTGGATTTCGATTGGTCAGACCATCAATCATCTTGAAAAAACGTATACTAAAAACGTGGAAATCAATTAACACAATGGAAAAATGAAATGATTTATTATTGAAATAGCATGGAAAAGCAAATTTATACAATTTAAGGCCAAGTGGCATACAATAATGCAGGCACTATGGATTGGGGTGTAAGCAAGCGGGTCTGGGCAGATGAGATGTAATTTTTGTTCTTACAGTATGTGTACGTTTGTATCATCAGTTTTTAAAAAATATATGAAAAAAATTGGGTTCAAATAATAATTCATGTTTTGGTTGTATGGTGAGGAAAAAATTGATAATTCTGCTCTTTCATTAACCATTTGACCTCCAGATCCACTGAGTCACAGAACAATGCCATATATGGGCAACTGGTACGATGGGTTGCTTTCACTAGTGACTAGAAATACACCAGTTATGTACTGTATCGGAGGTCAACTGGACGGATTCAAATCTGTTTCCCAACGCTTCACCTTCTGTCAAAAACCTTCTGTCATTTCAATGACAAGATTCCACAACAGGGGTGTCAAACTAATTTTGTACCGAGGGCTGCATTCTGTCTTCAATGAGGTCAAAATGAGCAAAAGATTGTTCTCTATTCATAGTTTTGGGGAATTTTCGACGCTCCCTGACTGTCTAACTTTCATTCCGGTGATTGTGAGTGAGCTGGACACAGTCAATTAACTGTATGAATGTAGGTCCATTATCATTTTATAGTTTCCATTTGGTTTTATTCATTATAATGTATCATGAGTTCGCGGGCCGTATGTTTGACACCCCTGTTCTACAAGGTAAGATGAGACAAGACATTGGCCACACACAAACATTACATGATATGATCCGTTAATCGCCTTCTGTTTGGGAGTGCATGAATGAATGGCAGCGTTTGTTTAGCGCTCATGTGAACTGTCGTGGTTATATTTGGCTTCCTTTCAGCATCCCATGACATCCTTTGAGGGCAGTGAGGGGAGGAAGGGAGGAAGTGAGGAAGTGAGGGAGGGAGGCAGAAGCAGAGAGGTAATGGAAAACTGAAGGCCAGATGATAACAGAAAAGGAGGTACATCTTGTTGAGTGCACATTGCTCCTACCTGCATCCAGAGAATGTAGGAGTTGCCTGGAGTTCCTATTTCCTGTTGGGGATCCATATGTTGACACTCGACTAAATGTCAGTAACTAGCAACCCACGACAGACGCAACAATCACGCATCCAGGCCTCTTCTGACACAAACAAATACACACAGCTATCGTCACACAGACATTTACATACATACAGAAACACACACACACACACACACAAAGAAACACCACCCCCCTGCACACAATCATCCAAACATATATGATGCCAAATGCACAAATGAGCAATAACACATCCCCAAACACACTGATACTCACACAAATGATTTAAGTAAACTGACAACGTGAACATATTTGCACTGACAAAAAGATCTCCCCCCACCCTTGATCTGTCTCTCTCCCTCTATCTCTCTCGCTCTCTGACTTCCTGTGTTTTTGTACACAGCGATGTGTCAGTGTCATGGGACTGAGGTCACAGGTTTGTTACCTATAAAGAAGCACTCTGTGCAACGCCCGGCCCAGCCAGCGCAACAGCAGGCAGTAAAAGAGAGAGAGAGAGTGTGTGTGTGTGTGTGTGTGTGTGTGTGTGTGTGTGTGTGTGTGTGTGTGTGTGTGTGAGAGTGTGAGAGTGTGAGAGTGTGAGAGTGTGAGAGTGTGAGAGTGTGAGAGTGTGAGAGTGTGTGAGTGTGTGAGTGTGTGAGTGTGAGTGTGAGTGTGAGTGTGTTGCGTTGCGTTGTCTTCTTCCCACTTGAGTTTGTGTGAGAAGATGGTCCCCAGGAATTTGAATGATTCAGCTGAGCCATCAATCTCAAGAGGGATGGGACAAAACTGTGTGTGTGTGTGTGTGTGTGTGTGTGTGTGTGTGTGTGTGTGTGTGTGTGTGTGTGTGTGTGTGTGTGTGTGTGTGTGTGTGTGTGTGTGTGTGTGTGTGTGTGTGTGTGTGCATGTGGGATTGTGCATGTGTGTCAATCAAATAAAAATCAGCAGTGGTCGCAAAGTGCTTATACAGATACCCAGCCTAAAACCCAAAAGAGCAAGCAATGCAGATGTAAAGAAACAGTGGCTCGGAAAAACTCCCTAGAACTGCCGGAAACCTAGGAAAAAACCTTGAACGGAACCAAACTCTGAAGGCCAGTCCTCTTCTGGCTGTGTCAGGTGGAGACAGAGCCAGTATATGGCCATTAACCTCTAACGAGTCACACTCCCGGATCCGGGATCCTCCTCATCAAAAAAGCTGACTAGCATAGCCTAGCCTAGCGCCACAGGGATATCATATAATATAATTTCATGAAATCACAAGTCCAATACAGAAAATGAAAGATAAACATCTTGTGAATCCAGCCATCATTTCCGATTTTTTAAATGTTTTACAGCGAAAACATAATATATATTTATATTAGCTCACCACAATAGCCAAACACACAACGCCATGTTTTCACCGCCAACATAGCTTTCACAAAACCCACAAATAGAGATAAATTAATCACTAACCTTTAAACAACTTCATCAGATGACAGTCTTATAACATCATGTTATACAATACATTTATGTTTTGTTCGAAAATGTGCATATTTAGAGGTACAAATCGTGGTTTTATATTGTGAATACGTAGCCATAATGAACCAAATTTTCAGGAGAAATTTTGGACAGTCACGTAATCAAACTTTACTTAAAAATACATGTTGTACAGCAAATGAAAGATACACTGGTTCTTAATGCAACCGCTGTGTTAGATTTAAAAAAAAATAACTTTAGTACAACGTACAGCATGCAATATTGTGAGACAGCGCCCAACAATTCTCCGCCTTGTTGGAGCCAACATAAACCACAAAAATACGAAATAACATCATAAATATTCTCTTACCTTTGATGATCTTCCATCAGAATGTAGTGCAAGTAGTCCTAGTTCCAGAATATATCGTTGTTTTGTTTTAGAATGTCAATTTCTTCTGTCGAATTAGCAACTTTGGCTAGCCATGTGGAGCGCACATGTCCAAGAACTCTTAGCGCATGGAACGAAAAATTCCAAAAGTCCCAATAAACGTTGAATAAACTGGTCAAATTCGGTTGAAAATCCAACTTTATGATGTTTTTCTCATATGTATCCAATAAAATCAGAGCCGGAGCATTTTGTCGTGTATACCTAACGCATTTCAGAAGACAATGTGGGGTTCCCTGGTGTGCAGTTGAATACTGCCAATAGAGCGGACCTGTCACTCCAAAAGCTCTCATTCGGTCTCACATCAAGCTAGACACCCCATTCAACATTCTACTGCCTGTTAACATCTAGTGGAAGGCGTATGAAGTGCATACAGATCCATAAATATAAGCCAGTTGAATAGGCAGGCCCTGACACAGAGCCCCATTTTCAAAATTTTCACTTCCTGTTTGGAAGTTTGCTGCCAAATGAGTTCTGTTTTACTCACAGATATAATTCAAACAGTTTTAGAAACTTCAGAGTGTTTTCTATCCAATAGTAATAATAATATGCAGATTGTATGATCTAGAACAGAGTACGAGGCTGTTTAATTTGGGAACTATTTTTTCCCAAAGTGAAAACAGCGCCCCCTATTAAGAAGAAGTTTTAAGGCCAGATCGTTCTTCAAGATGTTCAAACGTTCATAGATGACCAGAAGGGTCAAATAATAATATCAGTGGTTATAGATGGTGCAACAGGTCAGCACCTCAGAAGTAAATGTGGGTTAGAGAGAGAGATGGGAGATTAGAGGGAACATACCTAAGATCACACAGTACACCAGATAAGACAGCCCCCCGACACATAGACTATTGCAGCATAGATACTGGAGACTGAGAAAGGGGGGTTGGGGGCACTGTAGCCCTCGTCCAAAGTTACCCCAGGACAGGGCCAACCAGGCAGAATATAACCCCACCCACTTTGCCAAAGCACAGACCCACATCACCAGAGGGATATCAACAGACCACTAACTTACTACCATGAGACAATGTGTAGTACAGCCCACGAAGACCGGACAGGAAAATCAAGTCAGTGACTCAACCCACTCAAGTCGAGTACAGCGAAAAAAGCCTGGCAAGACGTGATGCACCCCACCTAGGGACGACATGGGAAAGCATGAGCAAGCCAGTAACTCAGCCCCCGTAATAGGGTCAGAGGCAGAGAATCCCACTGGAAAGAGGGGAGCTGGACAGGAAGAGATAGCAAGGGTAGTTCATCATTCCAGTGCTTTGCCGTTCACCTTCGCACCCCTGGGCCAGACTACACTCAACTATAGGACCTACTCAAGAGATGAGTCTTCAGTAAAGACTTAAAGGTTCACTGAGTCTGTGTCTCTCACATGGGTAGGCAGACCATTCCATAAAAATTGAGCTCTATAGGAGAAATCCCTGTCTCCAGCTGTTTGCTTAGAAATTCTAGGAACAATAGGGAGGCCAGAGTATTGTGACCATAATATACGTGTAGGTATGTACGGCAGGACCAAATCAGAGAGATAGGTAGGAGCAAGTCCATGTAATGCTTTGTAAGTTAGCAGTAAAACCTTGAAATCAGCCTTAGCCTTAACAGGAAGAATGTGTAGAGAGGCTAGCACTGCAGTAATTTGATCAAATTTTGTGGTTCAGTTATATTTAGCACTAGTTGAAGTTTATTTAGTGGCTTATCCGGTTAGCCGGAGGGTAGTGCATTGCTGTGGTCTAATCTTGAAGTTACAGAAACATGGATTAGCGTTTTTTCATCATTTTGGGACAAAATGTTCCCGAAGATGGAAAAAAGATGTTCTTAAAATATTTTTGATATGTTCATCAAAAGAGAGATCAGGGTCCAAAGTAATACCGTGGTCCTTCACAGTTTTATTTGAGATGACTGTTCAACCATCGAGATTCATTGTCAGATCCAACAGCAGATCGCTTTGTTTCTTGGGACCTAGAACTAGAGTATCTGTTTTGTCCAAGTTTAAAAGTAAAATATTTGCAGCCGTCCAATTCCTGATGTCTGAAACACGGGCTTCCAGGGTAGGCAGTTTTGTGGCTTCACCATGTTTCATTGAAATGTACAATTGAGTGTCATCACTACTTCACAGGAGAGGCATTTGAATGTAAACATGTATTTTTATCAAAATGCGTTTTTTGGAATAAATGCCTTCTGGAACGTGAACTTTCATGTGCCTAAATAACAAACGTGTATGCCATCTGTAAATATGAAGAATATTGTTAACTTCTCTAGGATAGGGGGCAGCATTCTCACTTTTGGATAAATAGCGTGCCCAATTTCAACTTCCTTCTACTCATCCCCAGAATATAAGATATGCATATTATTAGTAGATTTGGATAGAAAACACTCTGAAGTTTCTAAAACGGTTTGAATCATGTCTGTGAGTATAACATAACTTATGTAGCAGGCAAAACCCCGAGGACTAACCATTCAGATTTTCTTTTTGAGGTCATTGTCTGTTCAATGAGATTTCATTGGGATACTAGATTTCTAAAAGACTTGTTTGCAGTTCCTACCACTTCCACTGGATGTCACCAGTCTTTGGAAATTGGTTGAGGTTATTCCTTTGTGCAATGAAGTACGGCCATCTTGAATCAGTGTAACGTTATGTGTACTGTTTGAGTTGCGCAAGACTAGAAAAGTAGTGTTAGATTGTTGTCCTCTTGTATTGAAAACAGAGAGACCCGTCTTCAATTTGATCGATTATTAGCGTTTAAAAATACCTAAAGTTGTTTTACAAAAGTAGTTTGAAATGTTTTGGCAAAGTTTACACGTAACTTTTGAGATATTTTGTAGTGACGTTGCGCAAATTGGAAGCTATTTTTTTCTGGATCAAACGCTTCAAATAAATGGACATTTTGGATATATATGGACGGAATTAACTGAACAAAAGGACCATTTGTGATGTTTATAGGACATATTGGAGTGCCAACAAAAGAAGCTCGTCAAAGGTAAGGCATGATTTATATTTTATTTCTGTGTTTTGTGTTGCGCCTGCAGGGTTGAAATATGCTACACTCTTTGTTTACTGTTGTGCTATCATCAGATAATAGCATCTTATGCTTTCGCCGAAAAGCCTCTTTGAAATCTGACATGTTGGCTGGATTCACAACGAGTGTAGCTTTAATTTGGTGTCTTATATGTGTGATTTAATGAAGATTAGATTTTTATATCATTTTATTTGAATTTGGTGCTCTGCATTTTCCCTGGATTTTTGCCAAGTGGGATGCAAGCGTCCCCACTATCCCAGAGAGGTTAAATTACGAGCCTATTTGGTTTAGCCACGGAAAAAGACATGAATCTTCCCCCTAGCCATGATTGGCTGAGATAATGGATGGGCTGAACATGCCGGGAAATTAGTTAGAATTGGTCTGCCATGTACAGTGGTTCCTCCTTTAATAGGGCTAGGCAGCGGGACACCTGTCGACAACTTCCGGTGAAATTGGAGGGTGCGCAATTCAAATAAATACTCGTAAAAATTATGAAAATGAAACATTTAGGTACATACAAGTCTCTTATATCGGTTAAAAGCTTAACTTCTCTAGGGTATGTGGGACGGTAGCATCCCACCTAACCAACAGCCAGTGAAATTGCAGTGCGCCAAATTCAAAACAACAGGAATCTCATAATTAAAATTCCTCAAACATACAAGCATTATACACCATTTTAAAGATAAACCTCTCATTAATCCAACCAAAGTGTCTGATTTCAAAACGGATTTATGGCGAAAGCACACCTTGCGATTATGTTAGGTCAGTACATAGCCACAGAAATACACAGCCATTTTTCCAGCCAAAGAGAGAAGTAACAAAAAGCAGAAATAGAGTTAAAATTAATCACTAGCCTTTGATGATCTTCATCAGATGACACTCATAGGACTTCATGTTACACAATACATGTATGTTTTGTTCGGTAAAGTTCATATTTATATCCAACAATCTGAGTTTAGGCGGGACGTTACTGTTTCACTTGGCCAAAAGCCAGAGAAAATGCAGCGCGCCAAATTCTAATTATTTACTATAAAAATCTAACTTTCATTAAATCATAGCATGAAAGATACCAAATTAAAGCTACACGTGTTGTGGATAGCACCATAGTAAACAAAAGAGAGAAAACATTTCAACCCTTCAAGCACGACACAAAACACAGAAATAAAAATATAATTCATGCCTTCCCTATGACGAGCTTCTGTTGTTGGCACACCAATATGTCCCATAAACATCACAAATGGTCCTTTTGTTCGATTAATTCCGTCAATATATATCCAAAATGTCCATTTATTTGGCGCGTTTGATCGAGAAAACCACTGGTTCCAACTTGCGCAATGTGACGACAAAATATCTCAAAAGTTACCTGTAAACTTGGCCAAAACATTTCAAACTACTTTTGTAATACAACTTTAGGTATTTTTTAAAGTAAATAATCGATAAAATTGAAGACGGGATGATCTGTGTTCAATACAGGAAGAAAACAAACTCAAGCATGCTTTCTGGTCTTGCGACTCTAGTACACATGAAGTGACACTTTTTCAAGATGGCCGTACTTCTTCCATACACAAAGGAATAACCTCAACCAATTTCTAACGACTGGTGACATTCAGTGGAAGCGGTAGGAACTGCAAGCAAGTCCCTTAGAAATCTGGATTCCCAATGAAAACCATTGAAAAGAGAGTGACCTCAACAAAAAGAAAATCTGAATGGTTTGTCCTAGGGGTTTCGCCTGCTACATAAGTTCTGTTATACTCACAGACATGATTCAAACAGTTTTAGAAACGTCCGAATGTTTTCTATCCAAATGTTTTCTATCCAAACTAATAATATGCATATTTTATCTTCTGGGGATGAGTAGCTGGCAGTTTATTTTGGGCATGCTTTTCATCCAAAATTCCAAATAGCCTAGAGAAGTTAAAGTCTTGTTCATCTAACTGCATTGTCCAATTTACAATTGGCTTTACAGCGAAAGCATGCCATGCGATTGTTTGAGGACGGTGCCCCACATCGCCCCACATCGAAATATTTTTCAACCAGCACAGGTTTCATAAATTCACAAATAGCGATTACATTTTCACATACTTTTTCAAAATCTTCCTCTGATTTGCAATCCAAAGGGTCCCAGCTACAACATGTAGTGTAGTGTTGTTTTGTTAGATAAAATCCTTCTTTATATCCCAAAAAGTCAGTTTAGTTGGCGCCATCGATTTGAGTAATCCAGTCATTCAACATGCAGACAAAGGAATCCAAAAAGCTACCGCTAAACTTTGTTAAAACAAGTCAAAATAAGTTTCTATTTAATCCTTAGGTACCCTAAAATGTAATTAAACTATAATATTTAATACGGAGAATGAAGTATGTTCAATAGGAAAGCGATATTGGCAGGTGCGCATCCTCTTCATCGCACGCGCACAGACTGATTTCCACCTCTGAGTCCCAGTACTAAAACTCATAATTCTTCCTAATTTTGGAAGAAACAAGCATGAAACCTTGAACAAAGACTGTTGACATCTAGTGGAACCCATAGGAAATGCAATCTGGGAGCTGGATTTGGATATGACCTGGGCTCTCCAAAAAAAAACATGTCCGGTTGGTTTTTCTTTGGATTGTCTCCTACCATATCTAAAAACTTCAAACTGTTTTCTATCCAATGTTACCAATTATATGCATATCCTGGCTTCTGGGCCTGAGTAACAGGCAGTTTACTTTGGGCACATAAGTCAGGCAGAAATTGAGAAAAAAAGGACCCTAGCCTGAAGAAGTTTTTAAAAGTTGCAAGCTTACAGCGCAGGACTTAAAGTTACTCAGTGTCACGGCTTCATTGCTCCAGACCAACGCAAGGGGGAGTTAGAGCACTCATTATGCAATTGGGTCCCAAGGTTTTTATATGACCATTCTTATAGAGTGGTTCCAATGACGAATTTGATGCACACCACCCGTCTCTGGTAACTTTCTTTAGCAAAGATGGCTGACAAAACATTACAGTGGAAGCAAATGTAAGTAAATATAAGGTCATAACGAGTCAGGCAAAACATTTACAATTGAGAGGAGTATGTTAATTAATGTAGAGACAAACTATTGTGCATATTTATTTGTCATTAAGTTCATTTACAAAAATCGCTATTGAGAAAGTTAGCTGACTCGCTAACATTAGCCAGCTTGCTAGCTAGTGTTATGACATTATACATTTGTAATTCATGTTGTTTAATGTTTTAGGGACTCCTGAAAAAAACAGAAAACCAGGCTGTCGTCTTGTAAAACAGTGGATGTAAAGAATCTAGCTAGCTAAAGCATTTACTGCACAATTGTGTAAGCTTGCCTTGCTTATATTTGCCATACATTGTAGCTGAAGTAACATAATTAGCTAGCTATTTATTTACTTATTGTGTAGGGGAGGATAAAAATAATGGTATGCCTATGGATGAGTGGCTAGCTACAGTATGTAGACAATCTGTGTATGGACCCTAAAACTTTTGGTTTCAATATTAGTTCAGAACCTATCTATGAACCTCAGCTATCACAATTGTTGTATCGACTTCAAGCCTGAATGGCATGAATGAAGCCTATGGATTGAGTAGAATATAATAACTTTATTGTGCCAAGGATGCAAGTCCTATAGTTATTACCACGCATGAGATCCCCACATTGTAGCCTCTACATTGAATATATTCACTGATCATGTACTCTTCCTTGGCAAATAAAGGTGTGGTTCAGGTATGAATCTCTGTGAGAAAATATTTTTCAGTCATATCCAATACCAGGTGTGTCAAACTCCATTCTTTGAATGATGCTGTGTCTGCATGTATGTATTACAATTATACACTTCAACAGTGTTTACCACTCCTGCTCCTGGAACATCAATGATTACACATTGAAACTATACAATAGACAAACATGATTTAAGTAAAGGCTGATTTGTAATTCTTATATACAGAAAAGAAAACTGTACACTGCACTTCCAATGCATATCTAATTCCCTTCATCTGCATTAATCTGAGGACACAGGATAGGTGTGGTATTCCAATGAGATACTACATTTCAACCAGTGGAGAATGTTAAACGCTTTATTGAAAGTTCCTTACCCAGGTGCTATACAGGCATTATACTTGTAACATTATATTATAAATACAAGTTCAATCTGACGATGACAGGACTGGCTTCCTCTCTCACATCAAAACATACCTGCAGATGAGAAACAGATGGAAAAAGAGAGAGCATGATTAAGCTTTGTTTTTTATTCTAACACGATCAGTCATCATAATCATCAGGAGGTGAAATGCTAAACTGACCTTGGATCATTAACTCTGGAAGTACTACATCTCTATCTTTATTTCAATGTAAAGCATCTCTTTAATAATACTTATTGTATAATATCTTATTGTGAATAGGGGGGCGCTGTTTTCACTTTGGAAAAAATTGTGCCCAAATTAAACGGCCTCGTACTCTGTTCTAGATCATACAATATGCATATTATTATTACTATTGGATAGAAAACACTCTGAAGTTTCTAAAACTGTTTGAATTATATCTGTGAGTAAAACAGAACTCATTTGGCAGCAAACTTCCATACAGGCAGTGAAAAATCAGAAAACGAGGCTCTGTGTCAGGGCCTGCCTATTCAACTGGCTTTTATTTATGGATCTGTATGCACTTAATACGCCTTCCACTAGATGTCAACAGGCAGTGGAATGTTGAACGGGGTGTCTAGCTTGATGTGAGGCCAAATCAGAGCTTTTGGAGTGGCAGGTCCGATATTTTGTCAGTTTTCGACGGCGCGCGAGGGAACTTCACATTGTCTTCTGAAAAGCGTTCGGTATACACGGCGAATTGCTCCGGCTCTGATTTTATTTGATACATATGATAATAACATCATAAAGATGGATTTTCAACCGAGTTTGACCAGTTTAGTCGACGATTATTGGGAATTTTGCAATTTTTCGTTCCATGCGCCAAGAGATGAAGGACACGTGCGCTGTCACGTTCCTGACCTATTTATGTTAGTTTTTGTGTGTTAGTTGGTCAGGACGTGAGGTTGGGTGGGCATTCTATGTTATCTGTTTCTATGTTGGTTTCGGTTTGCCTGGTATGGCTCTTGATTAGAGGCAGGTGGTTTGCGTTTGCCTCTAATTAAGAGTCATATTTAGGTAGGGCATTCTCACTGTTTGTTTGTGGGTGATTGTCTCCTGTGTTTGTGTCTGCGCACCACACGGGATTGTTTCGGTTGTATTTCGTTTTGATGTAGTCTGTTTCCTGCTCGTGTGTTCTTCCTGTCGTTATGTAAGTTCCATGTTCAGGTTTCGTCTACGTTGTCCGTTTGTTATTTTGTATCATTTCTAAAGTATAGTTCGTGTCAGTGTTCGTTTTGTTCAATAAATTTATTATGTCATCACACCTCGCTGCGCATTGGTCTACCGATCCTTCTCTCCTCACCTCGTCCGAGGATGAGGAGAGCAACACCCGTTACAGAATCACCCACCAACAAGCTAAGACCAAGCGGCAAAGGGAAACTAAACGGAGTAAGGGACAGGAGAGAAAGGATTTCTGGACATGGGAGCAAATAATGAATGGAGAAGGTCCCTGGGCTAAGGCAGGAGAAAATCGCCGTCCCAAAGTTGAGCTGGAGGCACGGAGGAGAGCAGAGGCTACCGGGGAGAGGAACCGGAGCTATGAGGGAACGCGTCTGGCACGGAAGCCAAAAAAGCCCGTGAGTAATTCCCCAAAATTTCTTGGGGGGGGGGCTAGAAGATAGTGGGCCAAGGGCAGGTAGGAGACCTGCGCCCACTTCCCAGGCTTACCGTGGAGAGCGGGAGTACGGGCAGGCGCCGTGTTACGCAGTAGAGCGCACGGTGTCTCCTGTACGAGTGCATAGCCCAGTGCGGGTTATTCCACCTCCCCGCACTGGTAGGGCTAGATTGAGTATTGAGCCAGGTGTCATGAGGCCGGCTCAACGCGTCTGGTCTCCAGTGCGTCTCCTCGGGCCGGCATACATGGCACCTGCCTTACGCATGGTTTCCCCGGTTCGCCTACATAGCCCGGTGCGGGTTATTCCACCTCCCCGCACTGGTCTGGCAACCGGGAGTATTCAACCAGGTAAGGTTGGGCAAGCTCAATGCTCAAGAGTGCCAGTACGCCTCCACGGTCCGGTATTTCCGGCACCACCTCCCCGCCCCAGCCTAGTACCTACAGTGTCTACACTACGCACTAGGCTACCAGTGCGTATCCTGAGCCCTGTTCCTCCTCCACGCACTCTCCCTGTAGTGCGTGTATCTAGCCCGGTGCCTCCAGTTCCGGCCCCACGCACTAAGCTACCAGTGCGTCTCCAGAGCCCTGTACACACTGTATATTCTCCCCCTACTAATCCTGATGTGCTTGTCCTCAGCCCGGCGTCACCAGTGCCGGTACCACGCATCAGGGGTAGAGTAGGCTTTGAGAATACAGTGTGCCCTGTCCCTGCTCCCCGCACTAGTAGGAAGGTGCTTGTCATTAGCACGGTGCCTCCAGTTCCGGCACCACGCACCAGGTCTACAGTGCGCCATATCCGGCCAGAGCCATCCGTCTCCCCAGCGCCATCTGAGCCATCCGTCTCCCCAGCGCCATCTGAGCCATCCGTCTCCCCAGCGCCATCTGAGCCATCCGTCTCCCCAGCGCCATCTGAGCCATCCGTCTCCCCAGCGCCATCTGAGCCATCCGTCTCCCCAGCGCCATCTGAGCCATCCGTCTCCCCAGCGCCGTCTGAGCCATCCGTCTGCCAGGAGCCTGCAAAGCCGCCCGTCTGCCATGAGCCTGCAAAGCCGCCCGTCTGCCATGAGCCTACAGAGCCGTCAGCCAGACAGGAGCCGCTAGAGCCGTCAGCCAGACAGGAGCCGCTAGAGCCGTCAGCCAGACAGGAGCCGCTAGAGCCGTCAGCCAGACAGGAGCCGCTAGAGCCGTCAGCCAGACAGGATCTGCCAGAGCCGCCAACCAGACAGGATCTGCCAGAGCCGCCAACCAGACAGGATCTGCCAGAGCCGCCAACCAGACAGGATCTGCCAGAGCCGCCAACCAGACAGGATCTGCCAGAGCCGCCAACCAGACAGGATCTGCCAGAGCCGCCAACCAGACAGGATCTGCCAGAGCCGCCAACCAGACAGGATCTGCCAGAGCCGCCAACCAGACAGGATCTGCCAGAGCCGCCAACCAGACAGGATCTGCCAGAGCCGCCAACCAGACAGGATCTGCCAGAGCGCCATGAGCAGCCAGAGCCGTCAGAGCGCCATGAGCAGCCAGAGCCGTCAGAGCGCCATGAGCAGCCAGAGCCGTCAGCCTGCCATGAGCGTCGAGAGCCGTCAGCCTGCCATGAGCGTCGAGAGCCGTCAGCCTGCCATGAGCGTCGAGAGCCGTCAGCCTGCCATGAGCGTCGAGAGCCGTCAGCCAGCCATGAGCATCGAGAGTCGTCAGTCAGCCATGAGCTGCCCTTCAGCCTGAAAAGGCTAGATACCCAGAACTGCCCATCAGTCCAGAGCTGTCTCTCTGTCCGGAGCTGCCTTTCAGTCCGGAGTTGCCCCTCTATCCTGATCTCCCTCTCTATCTTTATCTACCTCTATAGTCTTATCTATCCCTCTGTCTTGGTTTATCTCTCTGTCCCGGTATTGTCATTATTAGATATGTTATTAGGAGGATTTTGTGGGGGAAGTAAGAGGGTGGACATTCTTGAAGGGAGGGGGCTAGGATGGATTATGGTGGGGTGGGAACCGCGCCCGGAGCCTGAGCCACCACCGTGGTTAGATGCCCACCCAGACCCTCCCCTAGACTTTGTGCTGGTGCGTCCGGAGTTCGCACCTTGTGGGGGGGGTACTGTCACGTTCCTGACCTATTTATGTTAGTTTTTGTGTGTTAGTTGGTCAGGACGTGAGGTTGGGTGGGCATTCTATGTTATCTGTTTCTATGTTGGTTTCGGTTTGCCTGGTATGGCTCTTGATTAGAGGCAGGTGGTTTGCGTTTGCCTCTAATTAAGAGTCATATTTAGGTAGGGCATTCTCACTGTTTGTTTGTGGGTGATTGTCTCCTGTGTTTGTGTCTGCGCACCACACGGGATTGTTTCGGTTGTATTTCGTTTTGATGTAGTCTGTTTCCTGCTCGTGTGTTCTTCCTGTCGTTATGTAAGTTCCATGTTCAGGTTTCGTCTACGTTGTCCGTTTGTTATTTTGTATCATTTCTAAAGTATAGTTCGTGTCAGTGTTCGTTTTGTTCAATAAATTTATTATGTCATCACACCTCGCTGCGCATTGGTCTACCGATCCTTCTCTCCTCACCTCGTCCGAGGATGAGGAGAGCAACACCCGTTACAGCGCTCCACAATGCTAGCCAAAGTTGCTAATTCGACAGAAGAAATGGACATTCTAAAACCAAACAACGATTTATTCTGGACCTAGGACTCCTTGCACAACATTCTGATGGAAGCTCAGCAAAAGTAAGACAAAATTTATGATGTTATTTCGTATTTCTGTGTAATATGTTGACTCCAACACGGCGGAGAATAGGTGAGCGCTGTCTCACAATAATGCATGCTGTATGTTGTGGTAAAGTTATTTTTAAAAATCTAACACAGCGATTGCATTAAGAACCAGTGTATCTTTCATTTGCCATACAACAAGTATTTTTATGTAAAGTTTATGATGAGTTCTTTGGTTAGATTAGGTGAGTGTCCAAAATATCTCCGGTGGTGAATTGTTCCTACGTATTCACAATGTATAACCACGATTTGCAGCTCTAAATATGAACATTTTCGAACAAAACATAAATGTATTGTATACCATGATGTTATAAGACTGTCATCTGATGAAGTTGTCCAAAGGTTAGTGATTAATTTTATATCTATTGCTGGTTTTTGCGAAAGCTATGTTGGCGGTGAATAAATGCCGTTGTGTGTTTGGCTATTGTGGTAAGCTAATATAATTCTATATTGTGTTTTCGCTGTAAAACACTTAAGAAATCTGAAATATTGGCTGGATTCACAAGATGTTTATCTTTAATTTGCTGTACACCATGTATTTTTCATAAATGTTTTATGATGAGTATTTATATATTTCACGTTGCTCTCTGTAATTATTCTGGCTGCTTTGGTGCTATTTGTGATGGTGGCTGCAATGTAAAACCAGGATTTGTAGCTTTAAATATGCAAATTTTTGAACAAAACATAAATGTATTGTATAACATGATGTTATAAGACTGTCATCTGATGAAGTTGTTCAAGGTTAGTGATTAATTTTATCTCTATTTGTGGGTTTTGTGAAAGATACCTATGCGGTGGAAACATGGTGAAATCATGCCGTTGTGTGTTTGGCTATTGTGGTTAGCTAATATAAATACATATTCTGTTTTCGCTGTAAAACATTTTAAAAATCAGAAATGATGGCTGGATTCACAAGATGTTTATCTTTCATTTGCTGTATTGGACTTGTGATTTCATGAAATTATATTATATGATGTCCCTGTCCCATTAGGCTATGCTAGTCAGCTTTTTTGATGAGGATGCTCCCGAATCCGGGATGGGTATCACTGAAAGGATATAAGAATAATAACCCTCATAACAAATCATGATAACATTGGATAGATAGATACATGTGCATGTGTAGCATGTGACACTAGCAGGATCATATCAAGGATAGCGTCACAAATGAACACATAAATACTACTTGAAGCGTGATGATGACTTGATCATTTGAATCAGCTGTGTAGTGCTGAGGCAAAAACAAAATTGTGCACCCCTTTGAGTCCCCAGGACCAGGACTGAGAACTGCTGCTCTTCATTGGGACCTCTTAATCAACAGACAGGCTTTCACAGCTCTCTGTATCTGAGGATGGAAAACCTCACAAGAAATAGAATACACAAAAGTCCCTGCTCTTTCCAGAATAGCCTAATCTCTCACTTTGACAGCTGGGCCTGCTATCTTTTCACCCTCCTCCAAACATTTTTTCTTTGTTGCCATTATCAAGAGTGGCACCGGGGCATAAACAATATCCTACATAGCGTGTCAGGACTGCACCTAAAAAGGCTGGAGACTCATAACTAATTGAAGAGCATGCATGTATATGTCCTGACCAAAAGATGAGGAGTCAGTGGCAGGGTTCACTTGACGTTGCAGCACAGCAATATTCTCAGTAGACAGGGGCCATGGGATGTCAGGAACAATGACCCCATTGTCAATGTTTCCAGATTATCCTCCTGATAAAGCAGGTCCTCCACCTACTGAATCTGGAATGCTCAAAACAAACAAATCTGTGTTAGTGATGATATATTTAAAGGAAGATCTGTCAAGCCATTCGCGTATCACACAGAGACATACCTCTGCATAGTCTGGCTCAGACACAGGTATTTGGAGCATTCCGATATGCCACAGCTGGTGAGGTGTCAGGTTCGCCCTCTGTACTTAAAGGGTGATTATTCCAACTCTCTGTGAAATGCTGCAGATCTGCCCGCAGACGAGGTAGGAACCCATATCCCACACAGAATATGTGGATAGAATTTGACAGGTCAAGGTAGCCTTCTTCCTCCAAACTATGCAGCAAGTTGGAGTACTGACATGTCAGAGCACTCCAAACATCTCTCCATAAGCATTCCATTCTAACAGAGAGAAAGAAAAGGTTTTGTGGGGGGAGGAACCTAATCTCTGTGGTCTTGTGATCTCCCTCCATGAACAGTGAACACTGAGGTCAGTCCGAGGTAACAGAAATGCAAGTTGTGTGTGCCTCATGTGAGTGGTTACTGACTGATGTGACGCAGACACCTATCTGAGTGTACCTGAAACATTTAAATATAGAGGGCTATGTGTCTCACCACTTGGTTATTGCAAGGCTAACCCCCAGGGAAATCATGACTTGGCAGCAACAGGGGCTTGATAGTCCAGTGAAAATGGCTGAGTGTTTATGTGGTTTATGTATTTTATTTAATGCATTTGAGACAGGTTCCATGTACAACAAGACAGGCAGAGAGGAAGGGAGAAAAAGAAAACAGAACAGTTTAATTACCTCTGGTTATGGACACTTTTGCCAGTAATAAAGCTTCCACGGTCTGTTTCTCGGACAGTGAACATACATCTGGCAATATCTACATTTTTGGCCCCTTGATCAGCTCGCACTCTGAAAGTAAATAAATGTGCTTTTTCGTAGATATGAAAACAATAACTGAGATATGACCGTTCAATCAAAAACAGCAGATGTCATTTTCAGGATACGTCAATACAGCACAGAAAGCAATCTTACGAGGTTTGATGAGGAAGATGTCAAGGGTTTTTATACAGAAGGTAACTGTATACAATATGCATAATACAAGTAATATTTTTTTTCATTCTACTATATCAATATTTACCTTGAAGGCCATCAATCTCTGCCGACTCCATCCATAAAGTGTCCAAAAGCAGTTCCTGCTTTGTTATTGGCCGCAGTGTCAAGATAGAACATCTATACAAGAGGTAGCCTACACTTAACACCAGACTGGTATTGTGGTTGTTCATTGGGTGATAGGAAATATGCAATATGTATACAAAATAATATACTTACCTTCCTTGCAAATCCATGTATACCGCCAAAGATGACAATGTTGGATCTTGAAAAAAAGCATTGGAATATGAAGTGAAATGTTCAACCTATTAACCTGTTTCACTATTTCTGTATTACCAATTGACGAAGAACAACTCCAATACATAATTGAAAATGTGTCTATGAATAAGTAAGAATACAAAAGTTAAAATAACTTCTTATATTTGATGGAGACATTATACATCTTAGTGTCTGATCAAATGTGGACGAGGGACAGGGGAGCAGGAAAGAGTATCTTTGCCGAGCACTGCAACGAAGCTGGATCATTCTGGCAATGATACCTGCACCATCTACACGCTGTAAAGACTCCCTAACTCTTCGCCATTGTACGCGATGGCCCATTGCTTGGAGACTTCCTTTGACCATTCTAAAGCCCGCATGGGGCATCTTTTCCTTAATGGCCCTGACTTTCTGGTCTAACTCTTCATCTGACATATCAGAATAGCATTCCCTGACAGACATATTGTGTTCTTTCATCCTACTGTAAAAAAAGCTAACCGTTACACTGTCATGAAATATGATTATATATCGACTATGAAACAAATAGGACATGGCCTGCTTATGAGTTGCCATGAAAGAAAGTTAGATGAATTCAACTGAAAGCTATAGGTTTTTGGTTAGCTTGAGAATAATAACTGCATGATGTATCATTCTACGGTATGTATGAATGTAATATAGTACAATGTTATGAACCAACACGGAATCGTAGGAGTTAACTACTAGCTATGTAGAAGTTGGACGGAAGAACGCTCAGCGCTGCTTACCTGAGATGCCATCTGTCAGGTTTTGGCCAGGACTATTCAGGTTTTGGTCACTAGATGCTCCCATTGCGCCTTTTTGAACCTTTTGTTTTTCCCTTGTTCTAGTTATTGTTTGCACCTGTGCCTCATTTTCTTGTAGGTATTTAAACCCTGAGTGTTCCTCAGTTCTTTGATCTGTGTTTGTATGTTAGCACCCAGCCCCAGCTATGCTGTGAACATATATTTCTCTAGTTGGATTTTCCAGAGGTACTCTGGTTTTGTTATTGTTTATTTTTGATTAGTCTTTTGAGGTTTGCTTTTCCCTACTGTTCTTACCACTTTGTGGATTTTCATTGTATTTTGGAGGTTATCCATTTTTTCTCTTGGCTTTACTTTTGACGTTGTGGATTTATATTTTTTGCCTGAAGATCTTTTACCTTGATTAAACCACCGTCTCTAGTACTGCTGTGTCTGCCTCATCTTCTGGGTTCTGCCGACTATTAGTGACTGTTTCTCACACCGGGTCCTGACACCATCATCACACAGTCCTTCGTAGGTGTCCGCTATGACTTCTTTGTTGTTGGAAAGAAAGGCTGAACAGTATTGGTTGTAGCCAAACTAACACTCAAAAAAATTTAAAATTTGTTTTCAAATACATTCTTTGTTCTCAAAATATGGGGAATAAAATGCAAGTTTTACACTCTATTACAAAATATTGAATTGCAAAAATTGTATGTTACTTTGAAGCCTCGTTTTTGCTATCAGAACATTTCTTTTTGATTGAAAATAAAAAAGTGGCTTTCAGAACAATTATTTTTAATTGAAAAGAAAAAAGTTTTGCTCTAAACAAAAAGACACAGATGTACATAGCATATAACAATTTGCCTGTGAATAACCAGACCTTCATACAAACTTGCTATCCAAAATTCTTGATGCTCAACAGAAGGTGCTGCCATATCCTGCCAGCACCCCCACAAGCGAGACACTCAGACAGAGAATGGCACGTGGAAGAGGGCGAGGAACGAGATGGGAGTAACAACAATTTGTTGCAAGTTGGGGAGGGGGCTAATAGCTGAACAATATCAATATTCAACCTTTACTAAAGAATAGTCTAATAGCCGAGCTAGGTGTGAAAACCCCCCATCCTATCCCAGACCAGGTTTGCCCTAACGACCAAAGGGCAGTTAGAGCACTGATTATGCTTTTTGGTCCCAATGCACTACTGTGTCTCTACCTGACAATGAATGGGCAATATAAACCAAATAATAAATGGATATTTGTGCACGACTTCAAATGAAACAAGCAGGGAGCAGGTTTTGAACCCTCAACCTTCTTGCCCAAAGTCCAGCGCGCTATCAACTGTGCACCAAAAGTATTCTCAAGCCGCAGAGTTGAAAGAGTGAGTCCTCGCGGTAGCGTGGTACTCAATGTAATAAAGTAATGACTTTTCAAGTAAGTTACACGTTATGTTGGCCGACAATTTGTTGGCTACGCTGTTCTTACGAATCACATAGCATATCATTACAGCAGTATGTTAGCTATCTATCTAACGTTAGTAGTTATATATCAAACTTGACAGCATATTAACTATAGGCTATCTAAGTACACAACATTTATTGACTTGATTATTCCCGTCATTCTTAGCTTTGCTAAATGGTATAGTCGCTGTGCTTTCTCAATGGACATCTGGGTGCTTTCGTAAATTCACTCTGGCTATCTACTCCGCTTTCAGAGCACTCTCGTCTGAGTGTACCAGAGCGCAGAATAAAGAATTTACGAGCTCTCAACACCCGTTGAGTATGGCCAGTGTCAGTAAATGTTGGCAAAAAAAGCGTAATTAAATTGTTTCCAGCAGCACAGTTACAGTGACCAAAGCTCTGATTAAAACAAAAAGCATTTTTTAGCTCTTCTAGGGCGAGTAAAATGGTCAGAGTGGTCTCATTTGTGTCTGGAGGTTGCTAGCAAGCTAGCCAACGTTGGGTGCTTGACTGCCGTTGTAAGGACAGAACGCTCAAATCAACCCTACTCCTCGACCCGAATGTCCAGTATGCCCTCCAAGAGCAAAATGGTCTGAATTTACAAACTGACAACGCTCTGAATTTATGAGCGCAGGCACTCCAGATTGAATTGAACTAGGCAAGTCAGTTAACCTCTACCGAGTACCTAACCCGGATTCGGGAGCACCCCCCACCCCCCCCACACTGATTAGCATCGCTAGCATAGCGTCACAATTAAATAGTAGCATCTAAATATCATTAAATCACAAGTCCAAGACACCCAATGAAAGACACAGATCTTGTGAATAAAGCCACCATTTCAGATTTTTAAAATGTTTTACAGGGAAGACACAATATGTAAATCTATTAGCTAAACACGTTAGCAAAAGACACCATTTTTTTACTCCAACAGTTTTTTCCTGCGTCAGTAGGTCACTAATTCGACTAAATGAAAATATATATAGCCACTAACCAATAAACATATTCATAAGATGACAGTCTGATAACATATTTATGGTATAGCATAGTTTTTTTTTTTTAAATGTGCATTTTTCAGGTATAAATCACAGTTCTACATTGCAGCTGCAATCTGATATAGTGCTGATGCAGCCAGAACAATTACAGAGACCAACGTCATATAACTAATTACTTGTCTTAAAACATTTCAGAAAAAATACACAGCGTACAGATATTGAAAGCCCAACATCTGGTGAATCCAAACAATATTTCAGATTTATTAAATGTTTTATAGCGAAAACAAAATGTAGCGCTAAATTAGCATAGCCACGCCAGCCAGAACCAGCTGGGCGCGCCCGACCAGTTCACATGCACGACAGATATATGAAATAACATCGTAAATTGGGTCTTACTATTGCTGATCTTTCATCAGAATGTTGATAAAGGTGTCCTTAGTCCTGATGAGTCGTTCAATCCATTCACAATGGCAACTTTCCCTCTTCATTTAGCATAGATACTGGTCGACTAGCACGGTTCTGTCCAAAGTTAAAAAACTCACAGAACGGAACACGGCAAAACTCCCGAAAAAATTCAAATAATCTGATTAAACTATATTGAAAAAACATACATTAAGATGATATGGTCACATGTATCAAACAAACTTCGAGACGGAGATAGTTTTCATCCGTAACGGCAGCATAACAAAGACAATTGCACCTCTAAAACGCGCGTTTCAGAGAACCGGAAGTTGTCGGTCACGCTAAAGAAATAGGTCTTATTTCACGTCAGTACAAGATAAACAAAAAATTTCTCCTCTGACGTCTTCATGACACCCAGAGGAAGACGAATGAAGTGTGTTTCGGGTCATAGGTGGCGTGACCATATATAGGCAGAGCGTTGAAGCGAGCATACACATCTTGCAATCTTCTTCTTGCTCAGGGAAAGTGCTGTCAAATGACTTATGTTTCACTCAGAGACAAAATTGAAACGGTTTTAGAAACCATAGCTTGTTTTCTATCCAATGGTATTAATTATATGCATATAGTAACAGCAATAATTGAATAAGAGGCAGTTTAATCTGTAGAGGAAATTATGCTAATGCGAAAACAGCACCCCCTGTATTCTCAAGAAGTTAAGAACAAATTCTTATTTACAAGGACAGCCTACTCCTTCCTCCCCGTTGGGGAATTGAACCCCAGTCTCCCACGTGCCCTGCCCACACAACACAGGGATTATTTAGCTAAATAGCCCAGTACTGTACTGCCAACCGTCACGTTGTATACTGCCATATTTTCTGTTCCATCCTAACAGAAACTCTGAGTGTTTTTCATTTTTCATGGAATAGAAACACCATAATATTAATCAAATGAATTAAGCAAGGACCAGTCAAAAGTTTGGACAAACCTACTCATTCCAGGATTTTTCTTTATTTTTTATGTGTTCTACACAGCAGCCTAAAACAAATGCAGGTGGCTTATATCTTCAAAATGCTTTAAATGCTTAATTATACAAATATAAAAGCATATACAGTACTGCACACTTCTGTATTTCTTCATCAGCATCTTTATGCTTTTGTTAATAAAATAATGATCAAAATACTCTTTCAAAAATGCAGATGTTGATTTAGTTATGGATCTATAATGAATTACTATGGGAATAAATATAACTGATTTACAGAAATATTGGAACAAAGTTGTCAAATGAAGGCAAACAAACTAATGAAAACTAATGAAGAATAGACTTGAGAAAGCTCGGGCACTGACTCCGCCTTGTTGCATAGTGGGGAAAACCGGGTGAAAGTTTCTAACCGACACTGGTTGAGCATGTCGACCGAATTTCTTTCCAGAAGCCGTGTGTGTGCGTGCACCAGACCAGGGCGGTGAAACAGATAGGGGCAGAGAGGGAAGGAGGTGCACCAGTCCTGAACTAAACAAACACACTAGGAAGTACAGGAGTGGAGCCAACTCATCCTTAAACCCGTAACATTTTGGCAGAATATTTAAGACATACCCAATATTTATACCCAACTCAGGCAATCTGCAAATAGCACACCCAACTACCTCATCCCCATATTATTACTTACCCTCATGCTCTTTTGCACCCCAGTATCTCTACTTGCACATCATTATCTGCACATCTATCACTCCAGTGTTAAAAAACTTCTTCAGGCTGCAGGGTGAATATTGAAAAAACTGGAAAATATGTGCACATTTTCAAACGGCCTCTTAAGAAATTTTTGATTTTACAATATGCATATATTTACTACTGTTGGATAGATAACAGTCTATAGTTTCTAAAAAGGTTTGAATTATTTCTCTAAGTCGAACAGAACTATTTTTACAGCCATTTTCCCAGTCGAATTGAGATTTCCAAAATGCGATGTGTCTCTTTAAGACCTTGTCTATAAAAGGTCATGACACTTAGGACCGTAGAAACACGTCATACGCCTTCATCTGGGTGTAATGCGGAAGTGAGAGTTGAAAGCAGTCGAATATCTCTTCCATGGACTGAATACCACACCTTCTTGTGAGACCTGCGCAGTTAAAAAAAAATTCCGGGCGGGAGGCAGAATCTGGACTCGGCTCCTGGAAGACGCTCGATAAAGGTGAATATGATCTCTTGCTACGATATTATTTGATACATGTCACAAAATCATCCTAAAGTATGTTTTTTCAATACACTTTAATTATATTATTGCAATTTATTCTGGACTTTAGACGTGATGTTTTGACGTGATGTTTTGAAGACAGAAAGATTAGCGCCGCACAGCCGTGGTGCTTGCTAACCAAAGAGGGAAATATTTCGTTCTGGAACCCAACTAAAGACTGTACTGGACATTGGACCCCGTTACAACATTCTGATGGAATATCAACAAAGATAAGGACCCAATTTGGGATGCTTTTTCATATATCTGTCGAACTGTGCTATGCTAACTGTGCTAACTGTGCTATGCTAGCGCTTGACTAGAATCAATGCTGCCGTATGCTAGCTTATGTTGTTAGCTAATATAACGATATATTGTGTTTTCGCTGTAAAACACTTCAAAAATCGGAAATAATGGCTCTATTCACACGATATCTGTCTTTCATTAGCTATCCACCATATGTTTTTCTGAAATGTTTTATGAGGTGTAATTAGTAGTTGACGTTGGTGTCTGTATTTTCTCTGGCTACTCCCGTCTGATTTCAGACTGTAGCTATGCTGTAGCAATGATGGGAGCAGTAATGTAAAACTGATTTATAGCTAAAATATGCACATTTTATGAACAAAACATAGATTTATTGTGTAACATGTTATAGGACTGTCATCTGAGGTAGTTTTTTCTGGGTTCTTTAGGTTGGTTTTAGGTTATTTCGGTTGGCTTGTGCATGCTACTTGAATCATAATTCATACATCATAATCATAATCATACGTGTCTGTCCACTTTTGTATTTGGTGGTGAGCTAACATAAATATATGTGGTGTTTTCTCTGTAAAACATTTAAAAAATCGGACATGTTGGCTGGATTGACAAGATGTTTATCTTTCAAATGCTGTATTGGACTTGTTAATGTGTGAAAGTTAAATATTTAAAAAAAATAGATTTTGAATTTCGCGCCCTGCAGCTGTTGTCATTTTCGTTCCGACGTCGGGCTTGCAGCCCAAACAGGTTTAATGCTAAATTTGTATTATTTCGCCTCTATGGCCTATTTATTGCCTACCTCCCGACTCTTCTACATTTGCACACACTGTACATAGATTTTTCTAGTGTTATTGAATGTATGTTTGTTTATGTGTAACTCTGTATTGTTGTTTTTATGAATATTATTCGAATTATTCCTTCTCTTTTTAGGCCTTTTCAACAAGTTATTTAATATTGCTTATTGACAACATTTGGTATGTCCATGCTCAGCCATAATGCAATTTACAGTAGGCCTAGCCCCTATAACAGTGTGAATGTTATTGAAGCCACAATGTGGTGCTCAAATAGGTTCAAGTTAATGTATTTAGCAAAGATAGGTCTACATTTGATTTTGTTTCTGGAAGCCACTTAACAAACTATAGCGGACTAACATTGGAATTTGAGTTGTTTCCAAGGCAATACATAAAAGACCATGAATACACAACTTGAAGCAACCAAATACACTATTTTGTCATAGAGCACATTCTGATTGGCCAGTGAGGGGCCAAGCCTCAACACATCCACAACTTGTTTTTTCATAAAAACTCAGCCCTCTAGGGCCAATGCCAGCAAGTTTGCGGATAATTGTGATAGTGAAAATAGCAACAATATTTCTGTCACACCCCGGAACCTATAGCACTACCGCCTGCGCTTAGATTAACCATTGCATTAGGTTGTTAAAATAGAGCCCCAAGACTACATTGCTAAGTTATGTAACCCCTACACATTCTGTGTTCCATCCTGTGTGGTGTGAATGAGTGGTTAGGCTCCCTTGGCCCAGCCTGGCATTCTCTGGTTACTCAGTCTGCACGGTTGCTGCTAAGGTAGGGGGGCCTTGCCTGGCGTATCTTTTGTGCTGAAGCAAATCGAGCCAGGCAGAAAGTTCCTGTTGCCATGAATGAACCTGCCCTTTAATAAGACAGGAGGGAAGAACGGTTCTCTCTCTCTCTCTCTCTCTCTCTGCTCTTTCTCTCTCTGCTCTCTCTCTTTCTCTCTCTGCTCTCTCTCTTTCTCTGGGCCATTATCTCAGCACCTGCCTGTAACAGACGAAGGCCCTAGGCCCATGTCTGCTATGTGAACATGTAGTCTTTATTTTTTAACCTGTAGGGTCTTTTTTTCATTACCCCAAATGCATCCCTGCCACACCAGGCCATTCTAGTTAGTTTTGTAGGACTTGCAAGCACTAAAAATCCCTCATAAACTGTAGACAACACCTCCAACATTCCAGTTTAGCCATTAAACTGAAAAGAAAAAGCACAAAAAGGAAAGTAAAAAGTTGTTTGGGACCACTAGCACATTAAACAGCTTCTCTTTGATGTCCTCTTCCCCCGCAGCTCTCAACCATTACCCAACCTCACACATACACACACACATCTGGTCCTGCCAAGCCCCGCCGCTTCATTATCACCACTCCACGCCACGGCCGCCATATCTGAGGATGGAAAGTGTCTGTGTGTGTCCTGCCACAAGATCTCAGTTTCCCTACGAAATTCGAGGTATTATGGATTACCGTCAAATTTTTACGCAATAATTCTGCATGTTTCAATTCAGTTTGGTTACAGGTTTAAAACAGAAACAACTTTATGGTTAACCGTTTAGGCATTCATTCCTAGTGGTTAACCCTTTACACTCATAACCGTATAAGGGCTAAAAATGTCAGATTTGGGCACTGATTTGGGCACTGCTCCTAAATTGGAAAGCAGTGGCTGTACAGTAACATGCTATACATTACGTCAGAGCTCAGGCTCTGCGCTTCACAGCACTGTATGGGTTTTGACTGAAAGACGTTCTGAACATGAGAACCACACATATCAAAAAGTACCCCCCTCCCTCCTGCTAATTGGGCAACTTTTGCACTGTCTGAGTGAAGAAAAGGCTGTAAATTAAATATATTTTGAAAGATGAGACATTGACGATTATAATAAATACCGAATTGATGTCATACAAGCAAGCCAAACAACCGTGAGTCCAAATGTACACTTCACATTTCCATATCGTAAAACCCATGTCATATACAGTGTCAACGTTTATGATCACTATGTTTAATGTACAGTTACAAGATGACATGGCATCATACCCTGGATTGTTCTGAACAGAATGTTTGTCTATTGTGAAGAACATTCGCAACGGAACACGCACCTGAATGCACACGACTCCTTTCTATGTGCACCAAAATGTATATCTGCTTCTCTGAATTGGCCTGTAAAAGCCTAAGATCTCATGGGGCGGCAGGTAGCTTAGTGGTTAGAGTTTTGGGCCAGTAACCGAAAGGTTGTTAGATCGAATCCCCGAGCTGACAAGGTTAAAAATCTGTCCCTCTGCCCCTGAACAAGGCACTGTTCCTAGGCCGTCATTGTAAATAAGAATTTGATCTTAACTGACTTGCTAAGATTAATAAATACAAATATTTTATAATTTAGCTAGTCATGTTGGTAATAGAACAAGGTTTCAAATCATGCCCACCTGAACCAGATTGCAATTTATAATGGGCCGTTTTTGAATTGTGATGGCATAGATGCAGGACTGTGTTCCAAACAAAACAACTAAAAATGTGCTTGCTTAAAACCTGTTGGGGATGGGGGCGCTGTTTAGACTATTTATGCTAATTTGGTAATTTTTGAAACGGCTTCCCACAAAATCCTTGATCGTACAATATGCATATTATTATTATTATTGGATAGAAAACAGTCTATAGTTTCTATAGGAGTTGAAATTTTGTCTCTAAGTGGAACAGAGCCCATTCTACAGCAATTTCCCTGACATGGATTCAGATTTCAGAAATGTTGGCCACTGTTCTGAAGTCAGTTAAAAAGGCACTCTTATTGCTATGACTGTACGGACACTTCTTACGTCTTCCCCTGGATGCCTTTACGTGATGACGATTCCAATGGGGTCGATTGCGCGTTCACAGGCCCTATAAATCAAAAAACCCTGTAGCTAGCAAGTCTTTTCTTGGTGCGTCACGCGCCTAGAGGACACCGGCGCGCACCTGTTCCAAGCGTTAGTTTAGCCTGTTATATTTCTCCGGTCATCTTTTCACTCGTTATAGGAGTTAAAAACATCATAAGGTAGTTAATTTAAAGCGTTTTATAGCAATTTATATCCGTTTAGTGCGATTTTGGGACATTTCTTTTTGAAACGATGTGAAAAGTTGGGCACGCTTTTCAGTTCATCCCGAACGCAGTTGACATTTCCACATGGCAAGAG
This sequence comes from Salvelinus fontinalis, assembly GCF_029448725.1. Classification (NCBI taxonomy): domain Eukaryota; kingdom Metazoa; phylum Chordata; class Actinopteri; order Salmoniformes; family Salmonidae; genus Salvelinus; species Salvelinus fontinalis. Next base: position 717,123 of record NC_074676.1, on the reverse strand, counting down.
GACAGCTTTCCACCAAAAGACGATTTCTCCCAAGAAAGGATCCTTTGCCCAAGATACTGATGGAAGAACAGCTCAAGGTAGGACATTTTTATTATGATAAATCGTGTTTCTGTCGAAACATTTTAGTGGCTTAGGACGCCATGTTTTATGACGTAGCTTCGCTAGGCGCAAACTGTATTGAAAAGTAAGGATAAATTAAAAAATGTTATTCCGCAATTGTATTAAGAATTAAATTGTCTATCAATCCCTGTCCACCCTATATTTTTTAGTCACGTTTATGAGTATTTATGTATAAGAGTAGATCACTGTCTAAGTGGCGCAAGGACATATTATGACCAGCTGAGTTACATTTCACATTGTCTAACCATGATTTTGGTGGCTAAATATAAACGTTTTCGATCAAACTCTATATGCATTGTGTAATATGATGTTACAGGAGTGTCATCTGAAGAATTCTGAGAAGGTTAGTGAAAAAATTAATATCTTTTGGCGATGTTGACTTTTATCGCTCACTTTGGCTAGAATCAATGCTGGGCTGCTATGTGGTATGTGCTATGCTAATATAACGATTTATTGTGTTTTCGCTGTAAGACACTTAGAAAATCTGAAATATTGTCTGTATTCACAGGATCTGTGTCTTTCGATTCGTGTATGCTGTGTATTTTTACGAAATGTTTGATGATTAGTAAGTAGGTAAACACGTTGCTCTAAGTAGTTTTTCTATTCCATTTGTGACGGTGGGTGCAATTGTAACCTATGCCATCTACCTGAAATATGCACTTTTTTCTAACAAAACCTATCCCATACCATAAATATGTTATCAGACTGTCATCTAATGAGTTTTTTTGTTGGTTAGGGGCTATAAATATCTTAGTTTAGCCGAATTGGTGATGACTACTGGTGTTGGTGGACAAATAAAAGATGGTGGATTATGCTAATGTATTTTTAGGTAATAGATGTACATCTTTACATATTGTGTCTTCCCTGTAAAACATTTTAAAAATCGGACATGTTGACTGGATTCACAAGATCTGTGTCTTTCATTAGCTGTATTGGACTTTAATGTGTGAAAGTTAAATATTTTAAAAAAATATATTTTTTGAATTTCGCGGCACTGGTTTTTCAGTGGGGGGGGGGGGGGTGTGCCGCTAGCGCCACGCTGATCCTAGACAGGTTAATTTCCTGAACAGCAGATATGAGAACTCCAAAAAAGCACCTAGACTCTTCTTTGAGTCATACACTGTAAAACTTTAAAACATGTGACATGTTTATAACCTAAACGCCAACTCGCCCCCCATTCCCATCGATAGGGCTGTAGTGGAACAGGTCTAGAGCTTCATGGTCCAAACACACCAAGACAGTCATGAAGAGGGCACAACAACACCTCTTCCCCCTCAGGAGGCTGACAAAAATTTAGCATGGGACCTCAGATCCTCAAAAAGTTCAACAGCTTCACCATTGAGAGTATCTTGACTGGATGTGTGGTATGGCAACTGCCGTAAGGCCATGGCCGGCATTATAGGCAGACTTTAGGGGGCCTGACCCACCCTACCGTACCTCCTTGCCCATGCAAATAAAATATCCAAATATTGATCATTTATTTGACCCGAGACATGCGTCGACAGAAAGGCATCAATCTCAGTTAAAGCATCCGAGCGAGTGAAACAGCACCCCTCTGTCTCAGTATGTGTAGACCATGTATCTGATGCTGCCTGGACCAAAAGAGTATGGCATGTCATACTATTACGGCCACACAAGGGGGATGCCGCCGGGAAATTTGAGGCATTATCAAGTGATTCTCAAATTGTGAATGAGAGACTGATGAAGTGTGTGCAGCCTGTGCAAGAAACAAAGCAGAGCTCATGCCTCATTAGTCGTATCATGCAGCCTTAAAATGTATTACAAATCTACAACTAATGTGGCATAGTTAACTCTAAATTAAGCATAAGTGTTTCTTTGTTAACCGGTCAACACAGAATATCCGGATGTGCGAACTCCTTCAGAAATGTTATTGAGCTATGTTCAATTAACTAATGTGGCCCACAGCCATTTGGCATAGCCAGATCAGGACCTAACATAAGGACAACTCAGAGTATACTACTCTGTTCTTCTGAAATAGATATATTCTTCATATCATGTTTCTTTAAACCTGTCTAAAATTATTAAATTGATTTATTTGACTTTTTAAAATGTAGATGTTCTGGAGATCTGCATCAGTGGCTTGCAGGCTATGCGTGGAAGCCAGGAGATGCTAAATGTGTTTATGTTAATTAACAGTCTGGCAGTTATTTGCATAAAAATCAACGGCTGACAAAATGTCATGACCACCACATTCCTACTCACTACTCACACATAAAAACACTCGCACAAATGTATATTGACGCCATACATACACAGACACACTTTCACACTCTTCACATACGCTGCTGCTACTCGGTTTATTATTTATCTAGATTACTTTTTACCCCTAAATAGTACATGTACATATTACTTCAATTACCTGAACTACCTCGTACCCCTGCACATTGACTTAGTACCAGTACTCCTTGGAAATAGCCTTGCTATTGTTATTTATTTGTGTTACTATTTCCTTTTTTGCTAATATTTCTTACTTTCTAACTCATTTTTGGGAAGGGCTTGTAAAGTAAGAGTTTCACGGTTACGTCTACACCTGCTGTATTCGGCGCATGTGACAAATAAAATTTGATTTAATTTGATAAAAACTTAAACACTAGGCATTTAGATTTGCCAATAAGTGTTCTCATCTTGAACGCAGGCATTTAGAATGTAAGATTAAACATGATAGTCAGCTTTTTGAAGTCAATTTCCAACCAGGATAACACCTAAAGTGCCTTCAGAAAGTATTTACACCCAATGACTTTCCATATTTTGTTGTGTTACAAAGTGGGATTAAAACAGATTTAATGGCATTTTTTTTTGTCAAGGGTCTGCGAAAAATACTCTGTAATGTCAACGTGGAAGAAAAATTCAAATATTTGTAAAATAATCCTGTAAAATAAAACACTAACCTTGATTCGCTAAGTATTCAACCCCCTGAGTCAATACATGTTAGACTCACCTTCGTCAGTGATAACAGCTGTGAGTGTTTCTTGGAAAGTCTCTAAAAGCTCTCCCCACTTGGATTGTGCAACGTTTGCCCATTATTCTTTTCAAAATTCTTCAAGCTCTGTCAAATTGGTTATTGATCATTGCTAGACAACCATTTTCAATTCTTGCCATAGATTTTTCGAGTCAATTCTGTAACTCGGCCGTTAAGGAACATTTACTGTCTTTTTGGTAAGCAACTCCAGTGTAGATTTGGCCTTGTGTTTTCGGTTATTGTCCTGATGTAAGGTGAATTAATATCCCAGTGTCTGGGGGAAAGAAGACTGAAGCAGGTTTTCCTCTAGGATTTTGTCTTTGTTTAGCTCCATTCCATTTCTTTTTTTACCCTTTATACCCAGTCCTTAACCATTACAAACATACCCATAACATGATGCAGCCACCACTATGCTTGATAATATGGAGTGGTACTCAGTATGTGTTGTATTTTATTTGCCCAAAACATAACACTTTGTATTCAGGACAAAAAGTTCATTGCTTTGGCACTTTATTCGCAGTATTACTTTATTTCCTTGTTGCGAACAGGATGCATATTTGGTAATATTTTTATTCTGTACAGGGTTCCTTCTTTTCACTCTGTCAATTAGGTTAGTATTGTGGAGTAAGTACAATGTTGTTGATCCATGTCTCCTATCACAGTCATTAAACTCTGTAATTGTTTTAAAGTCACCACTGGCCTTATGGTGAAATCCTTGAACAATTTCTTGCTTCTCAGGCCACTGAGTTAGAAAGGATGCAGGTATCTTTGCTGTATCTCCCTGGTCTTTGTGGTTGAATGTCACGACTTCCGCTGAAGTCGGTTCCTCTCCTTGTTCGGGCGGTGTTCGGCGGTCGACGTCACCGGTCTTCTAGCCATCGCCGATCTACCTTTCATTTTCCATTTGTTTTATCTTGTTTTCCCACACACCTGGTTTACATTCCCTCATTACGTGCCGTGTATTTAACCCTCTGTTCCCCCCCCATGTCTGTGTGTGAAATTGTTTTTTGTAAGTGCTTGTGCACTATGGCTTGTTTGCGCCGGGATATTTTGTACCCATATTTTGTTGTCCTGGATGCTGTTGGTTTTGCTAATTAAACTGCTCCGGTTATTACCCAGTTCTGTTCTCCTGCGCCTGACTTCCCTGCAGCCAGTCATGCACCCCTTACATTGAATCTGTGTTTAAAACTCACTGCTTGACTGACGGACCTTACAGATAATTGAATGTGTGGGATACAGAGATGAGGTAGTCATTCAAAAATCACATTAAACACTATTATTGCACACAGAGTGAGTCCATGCAACCTATTATGTGACTTGTTAAAGCAAATATTTACTCCTGAACTTACTTGTTTAGGCTTGCCATAACAAAGGGGTTGAATACTTATTGACTCGAGACATTGGTAAACACTTTGACATTATGGGGTAATGTGTAGGCCAGTTTAAATGCAGGCTGTAACACAACGAAATGTGGAAAAAGTCAAGGGGTGTGAATACTTTCAGAAAGCACTGTAACGTGCATTGAAATGACTGTGCACACTTTGGAGAGATGTGTGGCCATTTTGAGACACCAGTTAGTCCTCTCAGTCAAACTGTTATTTTTCTGCCTTATGTTTCATCCATCCCGTATTTTCCAGGAATATGTTTATCATCTTACTTAATGAATTCAGAGTGTTTTCAGATTTTATTATCAACAAATGCGGTGAAAAGTAAAGTAAATGTAAAATGCACATAAACTCAACAGTGTAATGTTTGGATTCAGTCTTGTGTGCTCAACTTTGTGTGCTCAACTTTGGTCTAAAAATATTGTATTAATCTCCAATCTGTTCCCGTTTCAATTGCTACCTTGCTTATGCATTTTAATATTTCTTCTGTTCGAAGCATTTCTATTTAGCCCAACACATAGTCAAATTCCCAAGAGTGTAATGTATTAAGGTTAGGGCAATTGTTTGAGGAAAGCTTAAAACAAAATAATTCAAAACAATGCGCTATTACCGTATGGTATCATCAGTATTTGCAGTATTCTCATTGTGAGCACTGTGAACTGCCGAGCATTGTGAACTGCCGTAGTGCAGTGGTCTAAGCAGTGCATTCTGACTCCAAGCATCACAAGTAAGAGCTCATGAAGTGCCGGGCAATCGTTTTATTTTTTTATTTTTTTGAGTGCCAAGGAAGGCATATATCAACGTTCTCAGGACCTTTTCAAACGTCCAAAATCGCAATCTATGTCTAGTGAGCAGTCTGGTGTGTGTGTCTGTGTGTTGCTTTGATGGGAGGGGAGGCGGGAGGCACAACAGCGTAGCTTTCCTCGCCACGAAACTTCCTCATTTCCTGGTTTCCCCTCTCCCTTGTTAAGCTGTTGGCTTTTATTGACCTCTCGGCAGACGTGTGAGACAGCACCCACACACACACACACACACACACACACACACACACACACACACACACACACACACACACACACACACACACACACACACACACACACACACACACACACACACACACACACACACACACACACTAGCCAAACCAATTAGACCCCCAGATGCCCTTCTTCTTTTTCCACTTTCATTTTTCCACGAGGGGCTGTAAACAGAAACGTCTAGTTGTTGCCTTTAGCACTACTTTACCCCTCCTCTCTCACTCTCTCCATCTCTCATTCACTTACTTCCTCCCTGAACGTCTGTAAAAATATATATTCCTCCGGTGGTTTGTTGAGGCTCCAGATTTCAGGTCGTGATGGGGTCAGGTGGGCCCCTGTAGACACTAGTGCCTACATCACTTCTGGTTTGTTTTCTCTTCGGGCTATGTATGCAACAGGGTGAGAGAAATATGTATGCCTCTTTCGAAGGGTGGTACACAGCCACAGTAACACAATTCAAGGATGTCCAAAACACTTTGAAAGCGCTTTAAAAGTTTTTCAAAGCAAGAAACATTTTTATACACTTAGTTGCCAGTTTACTAGGTACACCCATACAGTAGATTCTCTTATTTAAAATTGACCAAATCGTTTTCTCCTGTCCAGGTAATCCAGACAAGACTGCAGACAGAGGAAGAGACTATACTCGTCTGAGTAGTTATAAAGTAAATCCGCTTAATAAGAACTGAGGTTGAGCATGGTTCATGTAAACACCCCTGGGGGGTTCGGGGCAGGACTGCTGGACCTGTGTGTGGTGTGGTGTAGTGTGGCGTGCATGCATGGTGTGTGCACGTGCATATGCATGTGTTGAGGAAAGTTTAGATAAAAGCTTCAAAAGGTGGCCCTTTTCCTCTGTGGCATAAACTGCACTTGACCGGACACATTTATCTTTTCATCTCCCTCCATCTCTCGCTCTCTCTCTGTCTTACTCACTCTCTCTCTGTCTGTCATATTAAAGGTGACCTCTCCGACTGGGTGGTGACCCCATTGTTCCACCAGCAACAGTGTGAATGGGGTCGAGAGAAAACTCACTCCTTACATCCTGCAGGAAGTCCCTGACCCCTAACCCCCACCTCCTTTTATGACCACTCCACAGCCGCCCAGCCCACTTTTCCACACCGTTCCCCAATCACGCAGAATCTGACAAGCTTGCTCGCACACACACATCGTGCCTGCAGATTTTACCTCGATGTGGTTAAAGACATGCCAAATGCTGCTCTTCAAGGCGATATGGGCTGGCAAATTCTATGGCAACACCAGTGGCTATGTTTTTTGGAGCATGCCAAATGAATGTCTATACCATGTCAAAGCCATTTAACTGCATCCATATGAATCAGCTCACTGACACAGACAAAGTGTATTCTGGAAATGACCGAAATGCTTTTACATCAGCACTTTTAGAGAGTTATACCAGCTGATAAACAAACCCTGAAGTAACAAACTATGCCTTTTTAAACACACTTTTGGGACAGACCGCCATGTACGTACAGCTTTATCCAAGCAATATTGAAGCTCTATTGCATAATCTTTACTGTAGATTATATAAAGACATTGGGGATCTTCATCAACGGCCTAGATGAAAATAAGAAATTTAGTAAATTGTTATCAGGTATCAATGTAAATGCCTGCGCCAAAGTCTGCCAATTTATACTCCAAAGGAGACGTTGCTTTACAAGTGCCTAATTGTCCTTTTACCTACAGTACTTCATTTTTTTTTATGCATACGTGTATAGATTATGTAATGTGATATAGATGACGCCTGTTCCATGGTTGAATATGATTGTTTTTAGTGTCTAAATAAATCAAATGTGAGTGGGCCACAATGTTTATAAATTTTTTTTTATCTGTATTGTGTATTATTGTATCAATGTGGAGTGACACTTAAATACATCCTTCTATACTCTAAACACAAACAGTACACCAGGTTTAAATACTGTAGCGACTGTAATCCAAACGTAGTGGCCCATCAGTGATGAACTAGGGGCAACTCCTCCTCCCATACTTTCCCCATGAGCACCCGGCATGATAGCCCTGGAGGGCCACCAATACATTTAATACCCACTATATTCTGCTCCACTTAGCCCTCCATACATCCACGATCCTGGGCTTAAACACACATCCCCCCCATAACTTCCTTATCCTTGTCCTGCTCTCTAGCCCTCTATCTATTATCTACAACCCCCCTAACATACACAATCACATAAAAACAGAAGGACAAATAGGTAGGAGAAAGCAACGGCCCCCCTAGGGAACAGGCTTTTGGAGGTGGGGAGGAGATAGATGGGGGTGATGGAAAAAAGACTACTGCCCCACATTGTCCCCCACTAATCCCACCACCGCCTCACCCCTTCCACCTCCTCCATTACCCCTTCACAAAAATATTTAAGACCTTTCAATAACCCCCGCCCTTCTTCCCTCCTTCCCTTCTCAGACAGCGTGAAATCTTCCCCTGAAAAGAAGTGGGGGCACTCGTCCGTTACTACCCCTCACTCCTTTCTTTCTCCTTTCATGAATTCTCTCCATGGGTCCGCCCTGCCCCAGGGCCCCATAAACCCTTTGTGCAGATCGATAGCCTGCGGCTAGAGCTTAGACAGACCTAGGAGAGGCAAATCAAATCAAATCAAATTATATTTGTCACATGTGCCGAATACAACAGGTATTAAGCAACAATGCAGTTATAAGAAAAAAAGTGTTAAGAAAGTGTTTACTAAAATAAACTGAAGTAAAAAATAGTAACAATAGAAAAATAACAAATAATTAAAGAGCAACAATCAAATAATAGTAGCGAGGCTATATACAGGGGGTACCGGTACAGAGTCAATGTCGGTTAGTCGAGTTAATTGAGGTAATATGTACATGTAGGTAGAGGTAAAATGACTGTGATTGGATAATAAACAGAGAATAGCAGCAGCAAAAAATGGGAGTGAGGGGGGGCAATGCAAATAGTCCAGGTAGCCATTTGATTAGCTTTTCAGGAGTCATATGGCTTGGGGGTAGAAGCTGTTAAAAAGCCTTGGCGCTCCGGTACCGCTGGCCATGCGGTAGCGGACGGAACAGTCTATGACTAGGGTGGCTGGAGTCTTTGGCAAATATTTGGGCCTTCCTCTGACACCGCCTGGTATAGAGGTCCTGGATGGCTGGGCCGTACGCACTACCCTCTGTGCTTGGCCATGCAGTCATGGATGAACAGGGAGATCTTTGAATCTGTTGAGGCAGTATGCAAATTGGAGTGGGTCTTGGGTTTCTGGGATAATGGTGTTGATGTGATCCATGACCAGCCTTTCAAAGCACTTCATGGCTACAGACGTGAGTGCTACGGGTCAGTAGTCATTTAGGCACGTTACCTTGGTGTTTTTGGACACAGGGACTATGGTGGTTTGCTTGACACATGTTGGTATTATAGACTCGGTCAGGGACAGGTTGAAATGTCAGTGAAGACACTTGCCAGTTGGTCAGCTTATGCTCGCGGTACACGTCCTGGTAATCCGTCTGGCCCTGCGGCCTTGCGAATGTTGACCTGTTTAAAGCTATTACTCATCACATTGGCTACGGAGAGCGTGATCACACAGTCATCCGGAACAGCTGATGCTCTCACGCATGCTTCAGTGTTACTTGCCTTGAAGTGAGCATATAAGTTATTTAGCTCGTCTGGTAGGCTCGTGCCACTGGGCAGCTTGCGGCTGTACTTCCCTTTGTAGTCCATAATAGTTTGCAAGCCCTGATACATCTGACGAGCGTCGGAGCCGGTGAAGTACAATTCAATCTTAGTCCTGTATTGATGCTTTGCCTGTTTGATGGTTCGTTGGAGTGCATAGCGGGATTTCTTATATGTGTCCGGGTTAGAGTCCCGCTACTTGAAATAGATACCTCTACCCTTAACCTGTCTAGGATGAGTGTGCCGCTAGCGGCACTCCCCCCCCACCCCCACTGAAAAACCAGTGCCGCGAAATTCAAAAAAAATATATTTTTTTAAATATTTAACTTTCACACATTAACCTGTCTAGGATCAGCGTGGCGCTAGCGGCACACCCCCCCCCCCCCCCCCCCCCACTGAAAAACCAGTGCCGCGAAATTCAAAATAAATATTTTTTTAAAATATTTAACTTTCACACATTAAAGTCCAATACAGCTAATGAAAGACACAGATCTTGTGAATCCAGTCAACATGTCCGATTTTTAAAATGTTTTACAGGGAAGACACAATATGTAAAGATGTACATCTATTACCTAAAAACACATTAGCATAATCCACCATCTTTTATTTGTCCACCAACACCAGTAGCTATCACCAATTCGGCTAAACTAAGATATTTATAGCCCCTAACCAAGAAAAAAACTCATTAGATGACAGTCTGATAACATATTTATGGTATGGGATAGGTTTTGTTAGAAAAAAGTGCATATTTCAGGTAGATGGCATAGGTTACAATTGCACCCACCGTCACAAATGGAATAGAAAAACTACTTAGAGCAACGTGTTTACCTACTTACTAATCATCAAACATTTCGTAAAAATACACAGCATACACGAATCGAAAGACACAGATCCTGTGAATACAGACAATATTTCAGATTTTCTAAGTGTCTTACAGCGAAAACACAATAAATCGTTATATTAGCATAGCACATAGCACATAGCAGCCCAGCATTGATTCTAGCCAAAGTGAGCGATAACGTCAAAATATATTAATTTTTTCACTAACCTTCTCAGAATTCTTCAGATGACACTCCTGTAACATCATATTACACAATCCATATAGACTTTGATCGAAAATGTTTATATTTAGCCACCAAAATCATGGTTAGACAATGTGAAATGTAGCTCAGCTGGTCAGAAAATGTCCTTGCGCCACTTAGACAGTGATCTACTCTTATACATAAATACTCATAAACGTGACTAAAAAATATAGGGTGGACAGGGATTAATAGACAATTTAATTCTTAATACAATTGCGGAATTACATTTTTTAATTTATCCTTACTTTTCAATACAGTTTGCGCCAAGCGAAGCTACGTCAAAAAACATGGCGTCCTAAGCCACTAACATTTTTCGACAGAAACACGATTTATCATAATAAAAATGTCCTACTTTGAGCTGTTCTTCCATCAGTATCTTGGGCAAAGGATCCTTTCTTGGGAGTAATCGTCTTTTGGTGGAAAGCTGTCCTCTTGCCATGTGGAAATGCCAACTGCGTTCGGGATGAACTGAAAGCGTGCCCAGCTATTCACAGCGTTAAAGAAATAAATGTCCCAAAATCGCACTAAACGGATATAAATTGCTATAAAACGCTTTAAATTAACTACCTTATGATGTTTTTAACTCCTATAACGAGTAAAAAGATGACCGGAGAAATATAACATGCTAAACTAACGCTTGGAAAAATAGCAGGTCGATGTCCTCCACGCGCATTACGCAGCTGCAAAGGAGCTCCTACCTACAGGGTTTTTTAATTTGTAGTGCCTGTGAACGCGCAATCGACCCCATTGAAATCGTCATCACGTAAAGGCATCCAGGGGAAGACGTAAGCAGTGTCCGTATAGTCATAGCAATAACAGGGCCCTTTTAACTGACTCCAGAACAGTGGCCAAAATTTCTGAAATCTGACTCCATGTCAGGGAAATTGCTGTAGAATGGGCTCTGTTCCACTTAGAGACAAAATTTCAACTCCTATAGAAACTATAGACTGTTTTCTATCCAATAATAATAATAATATGCATATTGTACGATCAAGGATTTTGTGGGAAGCCGTTTCAAAAATTACACAATTAGCATAAATAGTCTCAACAGCGCCCCCATCCTCAACAGGTTAAGCTCAGTGTGGATTTTGCCTGTAATCCATGGCTTCTGGTTGGGGTATGTACGTACCATCACTGTAGGGACGACGTCATCCATGCACTTATTGATGAAGCCAGTGACTGATGTGGTGTACTCCTCAATGCTATCGGATGAATCCCGGAACATATTCCAGTCTGTGCTAGAAAAATAGTCCTGTAGCTGAGCATCTGCGTCATTTGACCACTTCCTCATTGAGCGAGTCACTGGTACTTCATGCTTTAGTTTTTGCTTGCAAGCAGGAAGAAGGAGGATAGAGTTATGGTCAGATTTGCCAAATGGAGGGCATGTGAGAGCTTTGTATGCGTCTCTGTGTGTTGAGTAAAGGTGGTCTAGAGTTTTGTTTCCTCTGGTTGCACATTTAACATGCTGGTAGAAATTTGATCAAACGGATTTAAGTTTCCCTGCATTAACGTCCCCGGCCACTAGGAGTGCCGCCTCTGGATGAGCATTTTCTTGTTTGCTTATAGCCTTATGTAGCTCATTGAGTGCCAGCATCGGTTTGTGGAGGTAAATAGACAGCTATGAAAATTATAGATTAAAAATCTCTTGGTAAATAGTGTGGTCTGCAGCTTATCATGAGATACTCTACCTCAGGCGAGAAAAACCTCAACACTTTCTTTATATTAGATTTCATGCACCAGCTGATATTTACAAATAGACACAGGCCGCCACAACTTGTCTTACCGGAGGCAGCTGTTCTATCTTGCCGATGGACCGAAAACCCAGCCAGCTGTATGTTATCCATGTCGTCGTTCAGCCACGACTCGGTGAAACATAAGATACACTACCAGTCAAAAGTTTTAGAACACCTACTCAATCAAGGATTTTTCTATATTTTACTATTTTATACATTGTAGAATAATAGTGAAGACATCTAAACTATGAAATATCACATTTGGAATCATGTGGTAACCAAACAATTGATAAACAAATAAAACACGTATTTTATTTTTGAGATAAAAAATAAAGAAAATAGCCACCCTTTGCCTTTGACATTTTTGCACACTCTTGGCATTATCTCAGCTTGCCTTATGAGGTAGTCACCTGTGTACATTTTTTTAAATTAAGGAAAACCCTAGGTAGGTATTCTAAAACTTTTGACCGGTAGTGTATTACAGTTTTTAATGTCCCGTTGGTAGGATAGTCTTGATCGGAGCTCATCCATTTTGTTATCCAATGATTGCGCATTGGCTAATAGGACTGATGGTAGAGGGGGATTACTCACTCGCCGCAGAATCCTTACATGGCACCCCGACCTACTTCCCCGATATCTCTGTCCCTTCTTTATGCGAAGAACAGGGATTTGGGCCTTGTCGAGTGTCTGAAGAAAATCCTTAGCTTCCGACTCGTTAAAGAAAAAATATTTTTCCTGTACGAGGTGAGTAATCGCTGTTCTGATATCCAGAAGTTATTTTTGGTCATAAGAGACGTTGGTAGAAACATGATGTACTAAATAAATTACAAATAACGCAAAAAAAACCACACAATAGCACAATTGGTTAGGAGCCCGTAAAACGGCAGCCGTCTCCTCCAGCACCATCACAATAGCCGGATGATGGGTTAGTGAGAGTGAAACAACCACCAACCACCTTCTGACTCCAAAAGGTTGCTCCTTTCCTGTTACCCAACATGCCCATGGTCATGGAACCCAAGTTCCCATCCCAAACTGACTCACTATAGGTCGCCCCTAGTAGTAGTCATTTAGTGTTTTTACTCAAGCAAGCACCAACACATCAGTGTGTTCTTGTGGCTTGTGACGTGGCTATGTGTGCGACTGAATGGTTGGGGGGGGGGGGGGGGGTTGATACAACATTGACCTGTTGACCTCTCTCACAAACTGGCCTCTGCTCATTTGGAAAGAATGTATCTTCTCCTCCTTCCTTCCTTTCGTCACCCCTTTCTCCATTGGTACAATCCAACCCCTTGCCCCCGCCAGGGGATATTAAAATGCAGCTGTCCCTCAACGTTCAGTGTTACCCGCCATGAAGGGAGGGAGGGATGGATGGTGGGAGGGAGAGGAGTGAAAGAAGGAGAAAGTATAGGGGGATATTTTAGAAGGGGCTTCGTTGAATCCCTAAAATACTGTAGGTGTTGTCAATGCTTCTATCCCTCCCTGTATATATATCCCTACCTACCTTTGTATCTCTCTCTTTCTATAAATCCCTCCTTCCCTCTCTGTCTTTCTCTCCCTCTCTCTCTCCCTCTGTATCTCCCTCTGTATCTGTATGAATTTGTAAAACCCTATGGATGGAGTTGATCAAATACATATGGAAAAGGCATTACAACCCCAAATAGAACTGATAAAAAGGTAAGCTGTTGAATTTACTACTATAGCGTATGGAAACGCGTGGAATAACACATTCACAAGTGACAAAAAAAACAGTTACAAAAATAAATCATTATAATAAGGTTTTGAATTGTCTGCAATCCCGTTAACGGGATCGATATGACAACAGCCAGTGAAAGTGCAGGGCGCCAAATTCAAACAACAGAAATCTCATAATTAAAATTCCTCAAGCATACAAGTATTTCAGACCATTATAAAGATACACTTCTTGTTAATCCCATCACAGTGTCCTATTTGAAAAAGGCTTTACAGCGAAAGCACCACCAACGATTATGTTAGGTCACTGCAAAATCACAGAAAAACTAAGCCATTTTTCCAGCCAAAGACAGGAGTCACAAAAAGCAGAAATAGTGATAAAATTAATCACTAACCTTTGATGATCTTCATCAGATGACACTCATAGGACTTCATGTTACACCATACATATATGTTTTGTTCGATAAAGTTCATATTTATATCCAAAAACCTCAGTTTACATTGGCGCCATGTTCAGAAATGCCTCCAAAATATCTGGAGAAATTGCAGAGAGCCACGTCAAATAACATAAATACTCATCATAAACTTTGATGAAAGATACATGGTTTACATAGAATTAAAGATACACTTGTTCTTAATACAACCGCTGTGTCAGATTTCAAAAATCTTTACGGCAAAAGCACAATTTTCAATAATCTGAGAACATCGTTCAGCCAGAAAAGGAAGCCATACAGTTACCCACCAAATTGTGCAGTCAACAAAACTCATAAATAGCATTATTCACTTACTTCACTTACCTTTGATGATCTTCGTCGGAATGCACTCCCAGGACTCCCACTTCCACAAGAAATGTTAGTTTTGTTCGGTAATGTCCATCATTTATGTCCAAATAGCTATTTTTGTTAGCGTGTTTGGTAAACAAATCCAAAGTCAGGAAGCGCGTTCACTAAAAGCAGACTAAATGTCAAAAAATTCTGTAACAGTCAGTAGAAACATGTCAAACGATGTATTGAATCAATATTTAGGATGTTTTTAACATAAATCTTCAATAACGTTCCAACCTGAGAATTCCATTGACTTCAGATGTGCGATGGAACAGAGCTCCCTCTCATGTGAACGCGCATGGTCAGAGCATGGTCAGGTCATGATAAACCTGACTCATTCCTGTCTCCTTTGGCCCCACCACACAGTAGAAGCATCAGACAATGTTCTACAGACTGTTGACATCTAGTGGAAGCCGTAGGAAGTGCAAACTGATCCATATCCCACTGTGTATTCGATAGTTGATAAGTTGAAAATCGACCAACCTCAGATTTCCCACTTCCTGTTTGGATTTTTTTTGCAGGTTTTTGCCTGCCATATGAATTATGTTATACTCACAGACATCATTCAAACAGTTTTAAAAACTTCAGAGTGTTTTCTATCCAATACTAATAATATGTGGCGGACGTAAAGGTAATGGCGGACTGAACGAAGTTAGGTAGAGCACCTCAAGATAAAACGTAATATTCAATATCGGCAAGTTAGACTACAATATTAGCAGTACATAATCTGGTGGGTGGTAACCTTCAATCTGGATAATAACACAAAACAAATCTTAAGACTAGAGACATTTATCGACAAATATTATGAAAACAAGCAACACCCAAACATGACGGAGAGTAAGACAGGGGAACCGATTTCAAAACGGAAACGTGACTCTTCTACAGACGATTTAATATTTTCACCAATGGTAAAGGTCGAAACCGATCTGTTAAAATCAATAAATGACAAACTGGGTATACTTGAATTAGTTAGTAAGGATATAAAAGAGTTGAAGGCAAGCCTCGAGATGAGTGATGAAAAAGCTGTGACACTGGAGAAGGAAATACACGCGCTAAAAGGGACGGTCAATAAGATTGAAACCGAAATGAATGAAATTAAAAAGGAGAACACCGTTCTGAAGGAAGCCTTACTGGACATACAAACAAGATCCATGAGAGAGAATTTGGTACTTACAAATATCCAAGAGAAAGAAGGAGAAGTTCCTGAATCTGTAGTTAGAGTTCCTCCTTACAGCGCTTCAGATTCCACGCGAAGTTATCGACAAAATCCAACTTGAACATGTACACCGCTTCGGACAGAGAGGCCAAAGGTATCCAATCGTGGCCCAATCGTTGCCAAATTTGCTTCATTTAAAGATAAAATAATGGTTAAAAGCTTGGGTAAAAGACTTGCTGGGACCAAAATTGACATGAATGATCAGTTTCCGAAGGAAATTACAGAACGGCGCAAAGTTCTGTATCCAATTTTCAAAGAAAATAGATTAAAAGCGAAACGAGTAGCTCTCGTCGTTGATAAACTATATATTGATAACCAGTTGTTCAGAGACACAAAGACTACTCCATGGTTATTTTAAAAAATACAAAGTTCTCATAGATGAGGAAAATAAACACAATTCTAGCCCGGTTATGGATTATAACAATACAATAAAAAATATAGCTTTTCTATATATCTTCAGATATAACTAATTGAACACAGCAGCACTAATTCAACAATGTGAAGATTAAAACGAAGTAAACAGAAGGCACAGTATGTGTGGATGGTGTGGTGTGTGTTTATTTTTGATTTTATTTGTTATGTTTGGAAAGTTGAGTGAGTGAGTAATGAAATGGTTGCATATCCCAGAGCCAATGTATTGCTGTGAGCCGGGGTATGAGAGGGCTTTCAATGTTGTTCAGATGATGGATATACTTTTATAATGAATTATACATCTTATTTATTTATTGTCCTATCATGGTGGAACAGTTTTAAAATAAATGATACATTTGATTTATTATTGTCCTATCATAGGGAACTACATTTTTTAAATAAATTATATCTAATTATTTATTTATGATCCTATTTCAATGGTACGGTCCATGACCCTATACCCTAGACACCCACCTGAATGACCCAGATACTAAGGAGAAGTCCCGAACTGTTTTATGTGCCTGCTGTAAGCGGTCTGTACGCAGCCAAAATGAGGTCAGAGACCAAGAGCAGCACTGCCCCCTCAAGATTCTGAGCCTGCTTGGCAGGGTTGGTCCTGCAAAACCAAAGCCCCCTAAAGGGAGAGGAAATTCACAAGGAAATTCTCAAAGCTGCTAATGAGAACCTTGACGACCTTGTACCTAGCCGGTGGGGATTCCGGTGGGGTGCCCACACCCAGGCAGTGGCAGTGCTGGCAACACTAGCTGCAGTAACCCATGGGGAGGGGGTCACACTCGGACATTCAGAGAGGGGGTATATTATTGTGACCCTAGTGGCACAAAATCAAAGTCGGACTGCATGGAGATGCTTGGGAATATGGTCAACATGGGTGACCGTATTGTGGGTGTTTCAGGGAAAAGGTGTACATTTGACCACCATCATCTAGGATGTGACAATGGTAATTAAAATCTCTAAATTTTTGCCCATTTTC